>NW_016161025.1:9171-28876 GCF_001687245.7 Rhagoletis zephyria
TTAAATAAAAAAGTAGATTTCAAGCCCATTTATTTATTATTTATTTCATGGTAGGAGAGCTTCTCAAACAATATAGAGGCAATTTTTTCGATTTAAGTTGTTAAAAATTAATGAATATCTAAATCCCGGGACTAATCTCGGAATCCCGGGATTGTGATAACGAAATCCCGAAAATCCCGGGATTGTAAAATGAACATCCCTAGTGTACATGCACACACGCAATCGTTGTTCAAGCCGCACGTGTTATCCGTATGAATGCAATACATTGTTCATGATTTTGCTAATTCATGTAGCTGCAATTTTTTTTACAGATTTGTTGAAGCTACGTGGCTACTCTTCAGTGAAATTTAAATAAATTATGTACGTAAGTACGTAAATGTAAATGAATATGAAATTTAATTAAGAGCAGAGGGCCTTTGGTATTTACACATTTCTAGCCTTTAGTTATAACTTTTTTAAGGAAATTAACTACTATAGTTAATGAGTATCCCGTTCACAATTTCCAGGGAATTTCTTGCTTTGCTTAAACGAAAATATTGATTGTAGTAAAGTTGAAAGGCCGATATAACTACTGTATTTGAATTATATGTACATACACACTGGAGCTGGGTATCATAATTGTATCGTATGGTGTGTCTGAAGAAATAAATTCAGCAGCGATGAATTTCAATTCGAAATTTCATTTGGAAATTTTCGCACATGAATACGAATTTGCTGTTGTCGATTTTAATTGTATTTTATAGTGTATTTCCACGAACTCAAAACAGCGTACATCATTCTCAATTTCAGCTGTAAGTGCGATAAGTCCTAATTTGGTCATAGAAAAAAGTGTTAGTGTAAATTGTGTGCGGGTTCAAATTTGGACAAAATACAGAAAATTTGTTTTCAATTTCATGAATGCGACTTCAAAATTTTCTTGATGTAATTGATTTTTAAGCAAGACAAACAAAAAATAACATTAATTTAAGAAAATAAAATTAGACAGCTTTTGGAGAAAGCCTTTCAGCTTTTCTTTTGATTTAACCAAATAACCCCGGCAATCAAAACAAAAAAGGGTGGTGTGTTCTTTTAACCAGATTTACCTACTCACGTGTATTTCTACCCGATGAATCCGAATCTGAGGTTCGTTTTACGAAGTTAACCGTCAAAATTTAGTAAAAATTGCGATTTTTTTGTAATTTTTTCGGGTTTTCGGAATTTGCTGGAAATTCAGCCGATGCACCGGCACAAAGAAAAAACTTGTCTGCGCATCTAACCAGACCCAGCTATCGACATGTGTTTCGACCCGCTGAATCCGAATCTGACGTCCACTTGATTCATACACCGTCAAAATTTAGCAACATTTTATTTTTTTTATCTTTTTTGTTGTAATTTTCGCAAAATACTCAAAATTTTGAAGTTGTACGAGTCAAACGGGCCTCAGATTCGGATTCAGCGGGTCAAAATACATGTCGGTGGATGGGTCTAGTTAAAAGCGAACACTACTTTTTTTAGTGTGCCGGTGTAATCAGCGCAGCAACAAACGAAATCATGCGCCTCAGCATAACAGAAATTGATATTGAAATTGTGATCAATCGTCCAGTAGCATTCTAGTTCACAACTAGTANGTAATAATAATAGCTATGATACTTGGTAATGGTAATGGTATTTGGTAATAGTGATGATAATTGGTAATGGTAATAAGACTAGGTAATGGTAAATTTAATGGTAATGGTTATTAGTATTGGTAATTGTAATTGGCAATGGTAATGGTAATTTGTAGTGGTAATTCGTAATTGGTAATAGTAATTCCAATGTTACTTAATAAATGATAATGGTATTGTTAATTAGTAATTGGTAATGATAAAGGTATTTGGTAATGGTGGTGAACGAAAGATAGCGATTAAGTTGGTGGGTGCCAAATAGATTACTTATTTAACTTCAAAATGAAAGAATTATAATAAATACATACAAATCGGTTCTTGATCTTTACAAAATTTGTAGTTTAAGGTACCATACAATAATCTTTTGATTTTCAGTGGGGCTTTCCAGCTAAAATTTCTCAGCGCCCTGTGCCAGCCCAACTTTCTGCCTAAAACAAGTTAAGCTTAAAATCCAGCTGTAAGCGCTGTGTTTATTTAACTTTATGTATTTCTTTTAATTTTTTTTGTATTGCATGTACTTTTTTAAATATTGACAATGCGAAAAAAATCTACAAAAACCACTGTAGGTAAATAACAAAAATCGAACGAACGTGACTGATGCTAAGGGTCTTTAGGGCCTATCATACATATGTACTTACATACACGCAAACGTAATACAGACAAACATTTACACGAACACTGCTCTGTTATACCAGGAAATTGTTTCAAAAGCATTCAGAACGATTCAATTTCAATGGAATTGGCACTCGGACAAATTGATAAGCCACATTCGAGATTATATGATTCGATTAAAAAGTTTGTTTTTCTCTCTTTATTAACAGTGAATTATAGCATCTATGTACTATGTGTAGGAGAATGTATTGTGGATTGTATTTACACTATCACTTTTCCAAAACTAAAATATTGGAAAAAACAGCACAAATATACATACTCGCTTATTTTTAAATTAAATGGATTCTGATTGTTTAGGCACTAAATATTTATCTCCTAATTATGTCGTATTTAAATATCAGTTTTGTTTTCATTACATAAAATTAATTTATTTACAGCTTATTTACTATGTATGTTGGCTAATGTCAATTTTAACACTAACTATTCTTCCATTTCGGTATTCTCTCATCCTATCAATCGCTATCTCCAAAGTTGACACTTTCGTTCCGGGTGCATGCGACTGCCCAGCGGGCAATCATAAACGCGGCCAAACTCCGCGAAATTCGCCAGCGCATCCAAGACGCGCTCCTTATCCGAGCCATGCTCGCTGAACTCTAAGTCGCGTGCGCCGGTCGCCGGCGAACCACAGAAGAACTGTGCGAAATTAAGGAAGAACACATGCTCCGGCGAGAGGCTGGTAAAGTGCAGCGGACGGGCATTGGCATTGTTGCTGCTGCTGCTGGAGTTGCCCTTGAAATAAGCCTCGTACGCCCAGCGTAGGCCACTAACGTCTGCGATTTTCTCATCGACAATTTGCGGATTACGCGAACGTAAGCAATTCAAATTTGAGTCGAATCTGCGGTTCGCTTTAATGCGTTGCGAAGGTCCACGCATATTGCCGCGCTTGTCAAACTCGACGCCACTATCATCGAAGCCGTGTGTGATCTCGTGCGACAGCAGAAAGCCCAGCGAACTGTATTTGAAGATTTCATGCAGCTGTGGATGGTAGATGGGCGTGTGGAGGAGTGTAAGTGGCACGATGACCACATTGGAGCGCAGCAGGTAGTAGGGTGAGGAGCTAGCACCAGTTTCGGGGTCTTCCAGATGAAAGTATGAGTCATCTTGCGCGAGCAGTTCCGTTAGGCGCTTGTGCTTGGCGCGTGTGAAGTGTTGCAGTAAACGCAAGTGATTGGCGAAAAATTCCTTTGGCTCGATTACGAGATCTGCATAGAATGCCTCCACTTGGCGACTGGTAGCAGGACGTGGCAAATTACCGACCTTGATGCGCATTGTGTCTATTTTATCCTGCAAGAAACGCAAAACGTGTGAGTCGAACTGATTTGCATTGTTTTGCAAGGTTTGCGTGAAATGTTGCAACAGTTTGCGGAAGAGCAGCTCAATGTGCGACTTTTCGTCGATGAGCTCCGGATTTTGGCGTTCATAGAGCCAAGTCATGGCGAGCGGCATCATGCTGCGCGTATGTGAGACACAGTCACCTTTGAGAAAATTGCGTGGCCCATCAACGTTCAGATACCAGAGAAAGCGCAACATCAAGTAGCGACAAATGAATTCGGATTCATGCTCGTCCAGCACGGTGAGTAGTAGTCTCATATAAGGGAGATTTTGTATGGTCAGCTTCATGTACGGATCCACGGGTTGTTCGAGCACGATGTCCAAGTAGCGCGTTAAAAAAGGCATATTCAATTCCGCTAGCGTGGTTTCGCGCTGCGCCGATGCACTCTCCTCGCCCTCCTCCGTCGTATCCTCCACAAAATCCAAACTCTTCAGCTTACCTTCAAACACATGCACTTCCTCCCATAGGCTGTCCTTGCCTTGCTGATCGCTCACACCCAAATATTCCATAATCAGCTCAAAGCCCTTATGCGGCATTGGCTGGAAGCCGCCATTCAGCACGGGCTTGTCCAAATCTATGGCCGAAGCACGCGCATTGTCACGCCGCTGTATCACGGTCTCCTCAATGAAAACCGCATTCATGCCATACCTACGCAGCACCGCCAGCATGTACAGCCAGTCGTAGCGCACTGCTTTGCCGCGTCGCTTGGCCGCGCGGCGTGTAGCACCTGTGCTCGGCAGCACCGGCGGCCATACCAGCTGTTCATGCTCTTGCAGCCAGTCCAGATATAGCTGCGGTGTGTACGCGTACACTGTCAAGCAGGACTTATAGTAGTCGAGTAGCTTGCGCATAAAGGCGTGTTCCTCACGCATACGGCGTCGTCGGCGGATGCTGTGCAATAATTGCGCATATTCCTGATCGACTTTGTAGTCAATGAGGCCAATTGTTTCGAAATATTCGGCGTCCGCGTGCACATACTGCCAATTACCGCACGCATACTGATAATAGTCGGCGCAGGGGTCCGCACTCGGATCCATATAACGTTCGATTGTCTTCAGCTGCTGGCGATTCATGCTGCGCGCTGCGCTAGCGGTGGACAGAATGGAGAACAACGGCCATTGGCTAAGGTAAAGCAGCAGTAAAATGCTGTTACGTATGCACATTTTTAATAATTGTAAATAATGAAATATTTATAACACCTCACTAAATCCGCGCGTAGAAAAAAAATCCATAAATAAAGTTCAGAAAATTGTAGCCGTTGTGTCCTGTTGTAGATGCGCGCGTTAACCGCCCGCTTATAACAACCTGATAGTGTCTCGTCCAGCAGTGAACTGTACGAACAATGCGCGCTCCGATTATGCGGCCTTGTTTTGTTTACGATCAGTAATCAATTCGCGCTCTGCTGTCTCAGCGTCTCATTAGGCAGCGTTTTCCGATTGCACGCATTGCTGGAAGCTACATATCAATGCTGCATATTAATTACATTCTGAATAAATAAATGCTTGTAGCAATGAAGAGGCATATGCTGATCTTTGCATTCGCTACTTGAATAGCTTGGCGATTGCCAATGAATTAAGCGCTTCTTTCTTGCTATTCATTCCATCGTTGTTGTGCATGATTTCGCAATCGCCGTCTAGGTACTCGCTCGCGCTCTAGTCATTGTAGAAAAATGTGAGTGTGAACGGGCGTGAGCAGTCGCGCCAACTCGTCACGCTCAATTGATAAGCGATTTTCATGGAAGAGAATTCTTGACTGGTGTTTTTGTTTTATATGGAAGTATTCTTTTTTTTCTAATTGTAATTTTTTAATTTCATTTTATGTATTATTGGAGCTTCCCCAGCGCAGAAAGCGTGGGATGCTATGCGCATATAGATTTAAAGATTGCGTTTTTTACTACAATTAGTTGTGTCTCCACGCACATTAAGTTGGTTCTTATGTTATAGAATTTTTTTGGCATCTAGATTGCAACTGAGAAATGGTGATCTTAAAAGCTAAAAAGGCCAACAAACCCACTACTAAAGTCCAGCAACCTCCGCTACACCAAAATTTGGCAAACCTACACTTGTAAGAACGGAGTTTGAGTTATCGCTAGAGGCGACTTATCTATGGTAAACCCTGGTCAATGGACTCAACTGGAACTGGGACGTCTCTTAACTGCTATCAACAAAGCTAACAAGATATTTTATGCTTATACTCCATGATAAAATACAGAGAGTTAATCAATACCTTTGGCAGGTGGTCACAAGTCGGGTATACTCATGGATCCGAGCTGGGCGGTATACGCAAAAAGTAGACCAAATATGTAGAAATGTACCAATCGTGTGGCACTGCCTTAATAAGTATATAACTCCTTCTAGAGGTATCTCGGCCTTGACACCTCCCACGCGCTTCCCGACTTGACACTGCAATTTAGGATACGAATTTAGCAAGATGGAACTTTCTGTAGTAACGGAATGTACGTTCAAAGGTCAAAAAAGGTCAAAGACTTTGTCACCCTCACAAGTGCTTAATTTCATAAAAAGTTTAAGGTTGGAGTGAATTTTTATGGAATCTAGAGTCCTCCACTTTACTAAAAAGTGTAAGCGAAAGTTAGCGCAAAATATTGTCTAATAACTCCCCAAAAAATGCTACCTATATTAAACAGGACAAGTTATTGAGACTTGCGAAAGGCGCAGGTAAACCCCGAAAGGTTCTAAAAAGAATGCAGCAAAAACCATAAAAAGCTTCAAGAATATTGTGAAAAAAATTGCGAAAAGTCTTGAAATCCCGAAAATTTAATAGACGTTAAAAGTATCTGTACATACAATTAGCACAAAGCATTGGTGTTGGCTCGAAGATGTGATTTTTCTGACGGAGCCCGATAAAAGGAAGAGAAATATATTAGTAAAGTAGTTTTTACAGGGCAGGTGCAGGTAAAAATCTGTTTAGGCATACAAAGGGGACATACAAAGGGGATGCCGCTTGCCGGTAGCAAACGAAATAGGCTTTCCGTGAGCCCTTGTTTCGAATATTTTAAAGCGATAGGACTAACTTATTCGCATGTCTACGGCGAATTTTCTTTTATTTTACTTCCGCTGCCTTATATGACTGGATTGAGGCCTTCTTAAGAAAGTAGTGCATTTTACTGACTGAGTATATACACAAATATTTAAGTATACATACTAGGGTGTTTGGCTCGGTTTTTCCAAACCGGTTTCCATCGTTTTTTTTTTTTTTGATTTTTCGGAAATATATTCCAACTTGCTCGTGCTGCACTAGCAATTTTTATTTCTTCTGCAAGTGCTGTCAAACTAATCGAGTGTTGCCGTGTGGCACTGATCGTGAATTTGTGTAAAATGATAAAAAATATTGTTGAATTAAATATCAAAAATGCTTGAAATATATTATTTTGCTTAATATACTTAATCGTTAAATTATTGTTCACACGGCAAATATGTTAATTATACCCTATATTTTGTGGTTTTGATTTATGCTTATTTTTGGGTTTATGTTTTTTTGATTGATTTCGGGATTGCGAGCATTGGGCCATATGAATAAAAAATAAGCAATTGCTTTTTCTTAAATATCAGACATTTTACTCGATTTATTCAAACAAAATTGAAATTTGAAAAATTGAAATAGCAAACAAACGACAACCCCATCGCCCATGGTTGCATTTAAGTATCGAGAAAGATTGCCAGAAACTCATTCGCTGTGTGAACAGCCAAAAAGCGATTTCAGAAATTTTTCCTGCAATTCGCCTTTCGGAAATAAAAACCTCTTTCGAAAAACACTTTCCATGCAAGGTATGACTGCTCATGCAACTGATATCTCAATTTCATAGCCTTTCCGAAATTTATTGCATCGAAATATATTGCCACGTCTGACACGCTCTAAACGCGTGAATCTTCACCCTACTTATAATTGAAGCGTTTTAATGTAGCCTAGCACTTCCAGGTAGGGCTGCCAACTTTTTTTAAAGAAATGTATAGTACTTTTTCAAAAAAAATCTGAAAAAATATAGTGCACTTTAAATATATATAATATTATGTTTAAAAGAAATAGTAAAAACTCTTCAAATATACGTATTTCTTACATCTTATGCATTTCCTCTATAAAAATACACTTATTTTGTCGTGTATCCTGTGTTAGATGAAGTGAAACTGGCCGGCAGTTGGAATTTGATTTTAGTCTTTGAAGTAGACATCACAAAGGATGTCAATACAGTTTGCGAATTTCCGTAGTATTTTCAGCTCTACTTGTGCGATGTACTTTTCCTAAGTATTTTAATCGTAATTTTGAGAGTGCGGGGCATCGGCAGAGAAGATACGTCCAGGTTTCCCTCGACCCATCAAAACACTGCATCTAGCGCTAAAGGCTCAGAATAGACCTTCCTCTTCTTCGTGTAACGGACTCACACTCCAGTAGGAGGTGCAATATAGTCTCTTTGGCTGAGTCATAGCTCGCATGACCAGATCTCTAAATTATGCAAGTGGCATCTTAGCCTAAAATAGACTGAATCTCCTTGGATTGTACCCCCAAGTCCCCCCACTTTGTTATTTTCCTTTCTGAGCACTTTCTTTATCGCAAGTAACAGCTGAGCTCGTATCGTGGTCAAGGCAGTGGCCATTCTGACCAAGTGATTGGCTTCCTAATTTCCTTCGACTCCATGCCCTGGTACCCATATAAATTGGATAGCATTGTTCTCAGCTTCGCTATAAACCCCACGACCAACGATGATTTGAGATCGAAGAATGAGAGGGCAATTTGGATCCAAGATTTTCTCACTGCTTTTTAGCAGAAACGAAACTGAGACTAATCGGTCAGTAATATAAAATTAGAGTTGTTCAGGTCTCCTGCCTTCCGCAAGAGTATGTCATTAGCCTTAGTCCATCTGCATGGAATGTGACCTAGTGCCTTCGCTCTTACTCTTTAGAGTTTTGATAGAATTGCGGCTATATGTATGATTAATCCCTTGCCCAAGGCGATAAGAGTAGATTTGAATGAGCTAAAACTGGATATAGCGGATTGCACTCGTTCTACAGTAGCAAATTTGGCAGTTACGAGGCTTTGCTAAAAAGCAAAGCAAACGACAATTGTCGTATGAAAAAAAGTTCACGTCATCCAATTATAGCATCTTCTATAAAATAATTAAGTACATATCGTGGCCTGGGTAAAAGATTGTCGTATGTTACCCACGTACGTATGACGCTTACGACAATCTTTTACCCAAGCGACGATATGTATGCGCTTGCAGCAATAATTTTTTCCACGTGCAATTAATCTGCAAAATACATACATACATACATATACCTATACATATGTACGTACACATATGAAAGCTTGCGCATGCAGTTATGCATAAATAAATAGCAAATCTCTTGAGATTTATTTAGACTTTTGCAGGCGTCGTTATTGTTTGCGTAAACTAATTTTCCAGACACAGAAAGCTTAAATATTGATTAGTGACATAATGCTTGGTAGAAAATTACAGACACAGATTAGTACAAGTACAACACCAATCTCGTATGCATTTAGTATTTGCTAGTTAGTTTCAGGAAACAAGTGGTATAAGTACGTAAACGTTTTTTGCCTCGAATGGCTGCAGCTAGTGAGTGAGTAATCTAAGCCATTACAAACAGTAAATGGTAAAGATTTTATTGCTTTTGTAATTGGATGTATAATGATGCATTTTACTCGTAAGAGGTTGCCTAAGCTAACTTTGTCTGACGCACTTCATTGCAAATCTCATGCTAAGCAAGGATAAGTGAGCATACTTGAGTAATTTTCTAGTGAATGTGCACGCATTAGGACATTATCTTTCCCAAATGTGTTACACTATGCAACTATGTGTTAAACAAAATAACTGCGGATGTGTACCCACACAAATGTAGATATGTATATTTGTAGATATGTCTATGATTGGAACTTTGGAAAATTACTTGTCAAATGGCTTTAATGCCATCGATATTGTAATTGTAAATAACTTTAAGGAGCGAATGTATGTGAAATCGAAGTGTTAAATTTGGAGCAAAATGCTTGAAAAAACGTACCACGCTCAACAAATAATCTTCGCTAAACAAAAGTAAAGCTAAATTGATGGCTAATCCAACATTACGCCTTTCAAGTTATTTTGTTAGAAGAACACACGTCGAGTTTTTTCTCGAGTGTGGAGTTACGCATCCACTCAGCCAATTCACGTCAAGTCATTGTGAAATTCCAAACCCTGTAGTAACTGAGGTCCCCATATGCCACTGAATGTTTAAAAAAAAAGATCGTGAAGCAGAGCTATAAAGTTTGTTGTCGAAAAGGTGCAACAAACGACGTGAATGCAAAAGGCTTGAGGTGCAGAAAGGCAGAAAAGCAGGCCGAGAATTCGGTTGGAAAATATTTAAGTTCCTGCCGAGATGAAGATGGAAATGCAGTTGAGATATTGAAGGCAACAATTTTTAACGAGACTAAACTTACGTCTTTTCACTCAACAAAAAGTAGGTAAGAATAGATACAAAATGAGATGAAAAGAGCGAGAGTAACCCATCTACCCAATACGGTCTTTTACATATAATTATTGCACCTACATAGTATGTAGTACATACCTTCGTGATGCTACCTATTATTGTAAGAGAAAACTAAAAGGGAGCGCTTCGAGCTATTACCGTTTCGATTCTATTAATGCATTTTAAGCTGTACCTCAATTGGGTTTGGAATGTAAGTTAGGCTGATTTGGCTCTCAAGGTCTCATACTGTGATATCAAAACTATAAAACTCACGGCTACGATGCTATGTCGACTGAGTTATACAAAGCTGGCAGCGAAGCGATGAAGGGGCGCCAGTATATATGTATATTAGGGCGGGTCAGTTTGTATGGATCGATTTTTTTTCGGCATTGTTCCTAGCATATTCGGATGCTTCATGAAATTCTAAGAAAAAAATTCTTCCAGACCATAGCACTAAAGTCAATTTTGAGCCTGCGCATTTTTAAAAGAAGATATGTTATGTACAAAAATGAATTGCTGTCCGTTAGCCTCGCTAAGACTCGAAAACGGGTTGACCGATTTGAATATTTTTATTTTTTTGGTTGTTTTTTATAATATCCGGATGGTTGAAACCAGGAAAAAATAGAGAGTTGCCACCTGTTTAAAAATTTCAGTATAAGTAAATTAATGACATAATTTGATATTGCAATATGGGTGTCAAAAGAAAGAGGTTATGAAGGCTTACAGGCGAAAATATTTTTGAGGAGGGTTGCCACCTGTTTCAAAATTTAACTAAATTAAATTGGTAAGATAAATTAAATATTGCAATATGTGTATCAAATCAAAAAGGTTTAAGAAGGCTTACTACTGAAAATATTTTTGAGTCGAGTTGCCACCAATCTCGAAAATTTAATTCAATTATGTTAATAAGATAAAGTATGTATAATAATACAGGTGTCAAACGAAAAGTATTTGAAAAATTATTGATTTAGAAATATTGTCTATAGGCCTGCCACCTACCTGAGCGGTAAAAACTAAAAGCCATACTCGCAAATATTATTCAAAGCTTTTGAGGCTCGCTTCAATGTGGAATACCGTAACTCCGTCAAGTTAGTGTTTATTGATGGCAAACAAAGTACTATCATGTTTGGCAATGATATCAACTCATCGAACAATGCACTTAGCCTCGATATAAAAAGAGAACAAAAGCCGAAGTATTAGCCGAAGCAGTTCATACAAATGTTCCACAATTGAACTAACAAAAAAATATGGCCTACGACTCTTTTATAGAAGCTGTGGACACTGGAGTAAATTTTAAACAAAAAACAAAACAGACTCAATTCCCATATACAAATTTAAGAGTACCGTTATTTTTTTATGTCCCAATTATCGTATCTACACTCAATTAGTAGGAGACTACCTGTGAGGAACCACCTTTCCTTTAAAAAAGAATTGTAGAAAAAGGATAACGTAGTCCACAGTTATGAGGTAACATACATAAAAAAAAATATTCCGACGAATTAATAAAATATCCAGATTAATATTTAATAAAGTGTTACGGCTATATTTTTTTTTAATACAAACCTGTGCTTGGGAGTTTATTGATACGAAAAATTAATTTCTGATATCTTTTTTTTATTTAAAGAACCGCAAGATTGCACTACAATGAAAATTACATATTTTTTGCTATTGTAACGAGAGAAGTTACTGTATGTATTTTTTTATATGTACAGTGTCGAACAAAAGTTTTGGCACAGTAAATTTTCGCATTACATATATGCAAAATTTTNAAACATAGTTCATACTACACCAAAACACATAAAAATCAAATGTGTAAACTTTGTGCAAAACTCAGGAAAATTCAATAAATCTGCATACTAATTTGCAACTTTATATTCAGATTTTCAAGAAACTTCAAACTTGCCCTTTGATAAACTAAAATTGAATGGATTATTAAACTGCATACTTGGAATTTTTCTAAAAAATACTTTGCCTATATTGCAAAAAATTCACTGTGAAAATACTTTTGTTCGTTACTGTAAGTAAATAAAACTTAATTTCATTCGATTCTGTCCATCCGTTTAGGCTGCAACCTGGTACATATGTACATACATACATACTTCCACAAATATATAGTAGATTTGCTTTGAAGCGCCACATTGCGGTTCTTTAAATAAAAAATAGATATCAGAAATGAACTTTTCATATCACAAAACCCCGCAGCACAACTCTTTATTATCCTAAAAATCCTAACACTTTAGTAAATATTAATCTGATTATGGACTTAGTATTAATTAAAGATATTTTCTTTTAAAATTGCGCAGGCTCGAAATTGATTTTAGAGCTATGGTCTAAAGGGCTTTTTTTCTTAGAATTCTATGTTGAATCCGAATCTGCTAGGAACGATGTCGAAAAAAAATTGACCCGCCCTAATGTATATACAACAAAGTATATAGTGGTTAAATAATACTGAGACTGTATAAATTGGCAAAGATTACATGAAACTATCTAAACTACTAAAAGTATCATTCGTCGCAACTTCCCACGAGCACACTATGGAAGGTGCAGGAGCAAAAGGACCTGCTTAAATTTGGTTTGATACGATGTCATTTGGTCAGAAACTCCAGACCACAGTTTCACTGGTCTTTAAAGCCTTATAACCAAATTACCTTAAAGTTGTCGTAAAGACGCAAGTCAAAATTTTTAAAAATTAATTTTTTCCCATAAAATAATTCATTTAAAATATTTCTAACGTCTGCCAGAATTTCTTTTTAACCGACTTCACAAAAAGGTGAAGATTATAAATTCGTCGGAATATTTTTTTTTTTGTATATATGTATCTTACCGCATAACTTTGGACCACGCTAACCGATTTCTATAATTATTTTTTTTTAAGAAAAGGTGTTATCGCACAGATCGTCCAATATTAAATTGTTTGAAGTTTATTTGACTTTCAGCATCAAATTAGTTAAGTCTTTAGCAGGAGTTGAGTATATGTCCATATGTATCTTTTATATAAATAGAAAATTTCAGTTAGCTATGTATTAACTATAATGAAAATAAAACATTAATTAAATCATATGTATACTTATACATAGATACATGGTGTTATTTTATTCCATTCTTTTTGTTAGAGATTTATTAAAAATGTTTAAAACTTTGATTTATATTTGCATAACTAAATATTTAAAATAATAATAAATTTAATGCCCGCTGGCACCAGTCAATTTAAAAAGTCTGATAAATTTCATAATTGATTGGTGAAACTGGAGAGAAAAAAACAATAAAGTCATCTACCTTTCGCTTATTATTTTACGTTTGGATGCCATAAAAAGCAGCCATTGGAATCCATACATATACACATGCGTATATACAATTGCATGTATGCATGTGTATTAGGGTGAATCGGAAAAACAAGTTTTGCGTTTCGAGCGGAGGATTGTTCCATTTGGACGTCAGCAGAATAGCCCTAAATTTTTTGGAAATTAGTTAATACTGCTTCGCCTTTTTGATTGAAATTTTAAAATTTTTGTAAATTCTAAACATATAGCGTAATTCGTTAAAATAATTTTTAGAATAATTCTAGCCAAGCGGGTTTGTAGGCCATTCACTTTAGTGGGTATAAGAAAATGCAAGTTTCAAGTGTCTGCAAAATACCATTGATCTTTGGAATTTTTTTTTAATGGTGTTACGCATTTATTTCCATACAAAGCATGCTCGACAATGTTTCTTTTGTAAGGAGTAAATGAGCAACGCCTTCAAAAAACTAAAGTTGTTAAAACAGAAGGATAAGTCTTAGCTACTTCAAACTTGCACTTTATTGTTCTACAATTTAATGGCCTACAAAATTGCATAATATGATAGATATTATCTAGAATTTTACTCAATATGATATTGATACATTACATCAAGTTTCGAAACGCAAATTTTTTATTTGCACTCAACCTTAATGCCTTATGAAAATCAGACGTACATAAGTAACATCCCAATAAAAATACGTAATTGCTATTTTTTAAGTTCCAAAAAGTATTTTGAAATTTTTTTTTATAACGGGTGATTTTTTTGAGGTTAGGATTTTCATGCATTAGTATTTGACAGATCACGTGGGATTTCAGACATGGTGTCAAAGAGAAANCAGTTACACATAATACATATGTATATGTTTATGAACATCCAACTGCAGTTAAGATTATTTACACAAAGTGGCACATTGCATATACTCATTTCTTTCTATTCGATCGTTTACCCTGTTTTTGCCTTGAAACAATAAGCGAAAACTCGAAGAAAATAGCGGTATATTTCGATTTGGTAAATTTATGCGGGTATTTGATACTCTCGTAAAAAAAGCGATGCTCCTTATTGCAAACTGCGATGTTAATGTGGTTGAACCTTACCAAAAACAATTTTTTGCTTTCGAGCAAAATTCTTCAAAGTTTAATATAAAACTTTGTATGATTTACTAAACTAGATTACAGTCATAGAAATTATGAATTTAAAAATTTCCATGGTGGGACATTTTACTACAGAATGTGATCAATTGTATATTATAACTATGTCGTGATGCAGTGATGCAGTCTAATATACATACACATTCTTATTTTTATTTTTTGTTTATTTTTTATTTTCTATTTATTATTCTCGCAAATATCATTTAATGGTATCCTTGGTAATATATTAAAATATGAGCTAAATTGGAAAAAAATTTCTTGACTCCAACAACTGGTAGCTAGTCCAAACAAACTTGTAAGTCTCTTATGCATTGCAATAGGATGCACCGCGCGATACATTAGTATGGGTATCACCATTATCCTCTGAAAAAGATCTTGAGTGCTGCAGTATATCGTGAGTCCTAATATGACTATCCTAAGATAAAAACTGAATGAATTGAACCTCTACTTGGCTCCTTATATTTTTTAATAACTAATCTTTAATATGGACCGCACTAAAATATCTTTTTCATATAAAAATTCATACGTGTCCCACCCGTGACAAACGTTGTCCCAGAGGAATGTAGGGATTCTTTTATATTAAAGTAATAATTTTTGTAGTAGTTTTTGCTTTGTTGGTATTTGTGGTTCTTTTTTTTTATTATAAGCAAGGAATGAAACCGATTCAAAATAACGTTCCGGTTTGGGTTTCGGTTTTGCCAAGTGTTTCGGTTTCGGTTTTGGTTTCGTTCTTCAAAATTTATTTCGGTTTTGGTTTCGGTTTCGTTCCGGTTTCGGTTTTTCACAGAAATTTTGTTGATATTATTTAAATCACAATGTCTTAAACGTTGAGGAAAGAAAATCGAAAATTACAGTTCACTGATAATATCAACACTAGGTTCTTTCCCTAACAATCCGGACCGGATTTGGTAATTAGAGAATAAGAGAAACATTTTCTTTCAAAAATGGAACAAAGTTCAGAAGTACGGAAACGCAAAAACCCACATTTCGTGCCCACAAGTCGAGAAACAGCTGATTCACGTTGTTCTTGTTTTTGTCACTTATACCATGTTCTGACCGACATCGGAAACATGTTTTCGTTGCTAAAACTGGTTTTCGACCTAAAACTTGTGTTTTCGTCCATATAAAATCTGTTAAACGAAAACCAGTTTTCGCTGAAAACTACTTGAAAACTCACTTTGCACTCATTCCAATCGGTGTCTTCACTAGTTTTTTTCGATTATTTATCGAAGTGGAAGTCATATTTTATCATCTTTAATACGCCATTTCGGATTTATTGTTAATTGCCTGGCCAAAGCAAAATAAGAATGAAAGTTAAAGGTTGTAAATGAAAAGAAAATGAAGGAAAAATGTTTTGGTTGTCGGTCAGAACATGGTATAAGTGACAAAAACAAGAACAACGTACGCATACACATATTCCGTAATAAACTTTCACATTTATGATGCGAGTAATATTTAACTATGTAGTAACTATGATTTCTATTTCTACTTATTTCGTAAAGTTGTTTCGCTATTCCTCGGACATTCTAGCTTTTCTCCATCCATAATTACCAGTACAGCACAGAGGATATTTGAGGAGAAGGAAAAAGTTTTTATTTCATAGAGGCAACCTTAACCAACTATAATTTTCTCAGCCATCATTTAGGCTAAAATTTTAGTTCACTTAGGCGGATTAACTGCAGAGTCAATACTCATCGTGAGTAAGTAACTAAGTGGATAAAGGGAGGATATAAAAAGCCACCCGTATGGATGCATGAATATTAATTTTCAGTGAAGCTTATATACCCGTACATACACGTATCTGATTATACTACATAGTTGCATTGTGCTAGGGGCATCTGTTAGTGTATCAAGTTTTATCAAAATTGCAAAGCTCTGCTCATCAATTGCTTTAGTATTTGTATTACATAACTAAAAAAAATAACTTAATCAATTTTAATGCATATCGTTAATACTAAAATTGTATCTCAGTACTACAGACAAGTACTTGTTTGCATAAATTAACTTAGTAGTATGCTAGGGTAGTTTGATAAATCAGTGAATGATTTAATGAAATAGAAATTTTCATTCATATAAATATTTTCGAAATTGGGTTCAACTTTTTAAACAGATGCTATCCCCCTTCAACCAATATTTTAGATGCAAGGCTCTCATAAACTTTTTGCGTTTGAAACCCATAAAATGTACTAAATTAACTTATTAGTTACATTGAATTTAACATTTTAGAAATAAAGTCTTCTTAAAAACCTTGCATTTGATATCGTTTTATTTTCATATTTCATTCAATTTAGTGTTTTACTTGTTCCATAAATATTCCATGTCTTAGTCCAGGCTATAAGCTGTCTGTTTGGCAAGCCCTAATCAAATCCATCCGGCCGCTTTAGCTGGCAAATGCAACAAACATACTCACAACAAATACACTCATTCACAGACCTTCACATTTATGACGTAAGTAGGATTAGCAAGATTTTATCCCGGTCTCCCCTCTCACTCAGCAGCATTCAAATGCAATAGAATTGCTTGAAAATAAAAACAGATAAATGCAAATTTTGGGTTTACTTTGCTTCAGACAACATACGTAGTCTCTCAATATAATTTCCGAATTGGTATCGAAGAAGAAAACATTTACTAGAAATGTGCTTTGTTCTTTCGTTGCAGAAAATTGTGTAGATCTCATTTCTTTTGTTTTATATATTTTATTATATCTCAGCAACAACGGGTAGAACGAAAATCTGAAGATAGTCGAACATACATACATACTAAAGCACTGCAAATATACCAGCAGAAATACTCTTCACATGTGTACATGAGTAAATGGAACATATATTTTAGAATACTTAAAAAGATAGGAACAAAATAAGAGAACATCATAAATTTGAGGTACCGATCAATGTTACTCAACAGAGCTCTGCTACATAAAACACTGTTCCGCTTTTCCATAGTACTTGAGTATGTTGATTGCATTCAGTAGTATTTGAAATCTTCATAGGAAGTATAAGAATACTTATGAAGTTTTTTCTTTTAAATGTTAGCATTTAACATAATGTTATGAAAATACATACATTTTCTTTTTATTCCAATATATACTTAAAATATTGTTTTACATTTCTGGCCGGACGCTTCAATGTTTGCAAAAAAGTTCGAATCTTTCATACATATACAATGATTTATGTACATATGTACATATTATGTAAATTTTTTTTTAATATCGAAAAATGTGTGCCCATTTTCCCGCGACCTTTCTTTATGGCCAGTTTTTATTTTCAAATTGATATTTTCCCAATACCAGGCGCTCATAAATGTGAAGTAACAAGTTTTCTATTTCTAAGCAGAAAATTGTTTGTATAAATTTTTAAATTTCCAAAATTCTACTTTGTGAATTTTCAAAGGCTTCTACAAACGAATTAAAATCTTCTACAGACAAATGTATGCGTATGGAAAGCTTGCTACTTCCCACCAAACAATTTGTGTTGCCGGCAATAAGAAAACGTGTCGCCCTCGAAAACAAATTTATTGCCGGTAATATTGCCATCGAAACGATTTCCTATTACCGGTCGCTCTAAAACGTCCGCCGAAGGCAACACGCCTGGGCGAGTCGTTTTCTTATTACCTGAATGAGTCCTTTTCTTATCGCTTCAGGCGATATTTGGAATAATTTTATTCTTTTTAATACTTCATTTATTTTTTTGTATACCAAATCGCAACTTACAATCGGAAATAATTAATTTTCTCGCTGTGAGGCTTCCTATTTCTTCAATCTTGTCCTTGGGCATAATTTAGATGCTTTTGGCCAATACTATTGACGGCATATTCATAAGTTTCGGAATTTTTGAGAACTTTTTTATTCAAAATTGACATGAACGGAGCGATGTTGCCGATTTGTCACCACAGCAATAAATCGGTGAGTCGCCAATTTGTTGCCATTGACGATTGTTGCCTATTTCTCATATTTTGCATGGTGGGTTAATATGTATGTGCGCCTGGTATTGGGAAATGAAACTATCGTATTGTACAAATAAAAATTGGTTCTTTGTATAAAATGAGTCCACTTTCTTTATAAAAAATATGCTGTTGGCTAAATATTCGGAGTACCCTACGTTGTTTCTCCATGTTTGCTATTTAACATAAGAGTCAGCTCTAACATTAACATTATGTAGCATTAAACGAAAACTTCCAAAAATACTCAAAAAATACTTGTGAAGGAACATCTTTTTTGTGGAAGTTTAACAGCATGGTACTGCTGATTTATGTTCCTCTTTTTTTCGGAACATAATTTGTTTGAGTACTTTTTTTTATGTATACAGCGCTCAATATCTTCACTTCTCTTCCTTCCATGCCCTCTTTGTTAGAGTATGAGTAGTATACATATTTGAAAAAAACTTCACTGTGAAGCAAACTGAATTCCGATGCAGACCTTTAATAAATATATATAAAATTTGAGCTTAATTACTAAATTTTTAAAAACTTAACAGCATAAAAACAAAAACCAATCGATTTAATAGTATTCCAAATATCTCGAGAACGGGGCGAGGAAAAAATCCAACATCAAAATTATCTATGAAAAAAAAATATTTTAAAAATTTTTTTCTTGAAAAATTTTTCACATAAAAATTTTTTGATAAAAAAAATAGTTTTTGAAAATATGCCATCTCCAAAAAAATTGAAAAAAATTACAATGGCAGCTCTGAGTATTGCGCAATATTTAAGTACAGTATTATGGGGTGCACTCTACAATAATTTGAGTTATGAACATTTTTTTTTACACCGAAGTTGAGTAAAATGAGTACATTACAAATTTATAAATTTTTTAAATTTTTTTTTGAGTACGCAGTCTTGTAGCCCATTAAATTTTAGTGTAATAAAGTGCAAATTTTAAGCTACTGCAAAATTTTTTCTTTTTAACTAAAAAAAATTAGAGTTCGCGCAAAGCAGTCAAAGTATTCCATGTGTTTTATATTTAAAGGAAAGCATTTTTCGTAGATATCGTATAGAATACTTGAGAATCAATATTTTTCGATCAATATTTTACGCTAATACCCAGTGGTTCAATTAACCATTTTTTTATAATAAACAATTTTTATAGGTCCTTCAAAAACTAAAAAAAAAAATGCAATAGGGGGACCCATAAAAAATTGTTAGTATTAAAAAAGGGTA
>NW_016161025.1:28901-56275 GCF_001687245.7 Rhagoletis zephyria
ATGTACATACATATCAGGCTGCGAACTTATGCTATGCCTTAGGTCTCTCTGATGTATCGGAATGGGAATGAAAATATGCAAACATATTTACATGCATAGGTGTGTCTGTAGGTACAATAGTTTATTAGCAATACGTAGAAATTTATCAAATGCCAACATCGGCTGTCACACATCTCCAGCCCATTTATGTTTACATTTGTTTAGTACATATACGGTGGCTCAACTCAATGCTATTGTCCGCAGGTATGCCGATGCTATAGAAACGTGTATGTATATGGTCTTACATATATGTATGCAGTGGTATTTCCGAGATAGAATTTCACTCAATTCTCCCGAAAATTAGAAGCACGCCGGAAACTGTCGCTTCGATAGTTTTATTTCTGCTACGTACTCTGCAATTCTCCTGCGTCAGTAATCATAAATGATTTCGTGATAGTGAAAAGGAATCCATAGAATTCTGCAAAATGTTAATATGTACGCATATAGTTTTCACTCTTGGAATATTTAGCATTTGCGGCGAATTGTACTTACATACACTTGTGGTCAGCTGATTGAGTTAAGTGACATTTCGACCAGTTTTGGTTATTTTTATTTTGTTTATTTAATGTTTATAATTTTTTTTTATAAAAGTCTGGCACATTACATAACCAGCACTACATATATCAACATTTCAAACTTCTTAGAAAAATTAGTGTTTCTAGTGAAAATTTCTATAAAAATTTGAACGCGAATTCTTTCGCCTATTAAAATTCAATGTGCTATAAAACTGCATACCTCAATTTTTTCTTGAAGTTTTAAATGTGGATTTATGTGGTGCTGTTTATGTGAAGTGCTAAAATTGCTAAAGCTGGTCAAAATGTCACTTAACTTAATTAGCTGACCACAAGGGTACATATAAATACAATATTAGTCTGCTGCCAAAACAAACCATACCGATTCCTGATTTTGATATTTGATACGAAACATCTGTCTTTGATTACAAAAAAAGTTGTGCATNGACATCGCCATGTAAAAAGAGACAGTTGAAAGCATTGCGTTGGGATAGATCGAGAACCAGTACCGCCTCTTAAAGGGGTAGTTCTGCGCCAGTCTTGAACTAGCGCGATTTACTGCAGGGCGTGTACACGTACATATGTATGGAATGGAAAAAGTAAGCAAATGAATCTGAACACACGTGACATTGATGTATTATGTCTGGGAGATTGATTAAAGTTGAGCAAATGCATTAAAGCAAAACCATTAGAAATGTATCCAGTTGAAGTTGTAACTAATTTGTGCAATATATGTTCCCTAAAAGGAAATAGCATACGTAAAAATAAAGAATCGGTTAGTTGTATGGGCAACCGAGTTTCAATGCGGTGCACCATGGCGTATGAGTAACCTCTGTGTGTGCGCGAAAATGTGCCTCCGAGCTCTAAAGTAAAACGAAAAATTCGTATAAAATGACGCACAAGTAATGGAAAATAAAATTTTCCTCTATCAAAATTTCTTTAATCAGTTTGCGGCTCTCAACAAAAAAATTCATCAATAGTTATTTCTTCAAGAAATTTTACAGCAAAAGCAAAGTACATTTTCAAGCAACGGAAATAATGAAAAATATTTCTTTCTTTTAAATTTTTTTGAGAGTTGCAAACAGCCCTTAATGATCAAAGTTAAAGCATTACATGGTGTATAAGTGGAAATGAAGTTGATTTGTAACTGCTAAAGGGAATTCAACTTTTGAACAGGTGACAACCCACTTGAAAATATCTTCGAAGCAAATTTTTCTAAAAATTCTTTCGTTTGCCATTTATATAGTCGCAATTTAAATTTTTGTAATTGAATTCAACTTTCAAACATGTGGCAAGCCTCTTCAAAAATATTTTCAAACTAAATATTTGTAAAACGGATGTATTTCGTGTGAAACCAATATTCGAATACTTCATTTAACTTGTTAACGAAACTGAATTTGACTTTTTAAGCAGGTGGCAACCCTCTTAAAAAATGTTTTCACAACAAAGATTTCTTAATATTTTCCAATTAATTTTTCTCAAAACTCTTTCGTTTGACATCCATATTGTAAAATTTCTTTGCCAATTTTACAGTCAGTTTCACATCAATTTAAATGGAAACAATTTTTTTATTTGCTGTCAATTTCCTTATAATATTCAAAAAATAAAAATCACTTTTCACTTAAATTGCTTTCGTGAAATTGGCTGTTGATGACATTGAATTTAAATTTTCAATAAAAATATTTTTACACTAAAACTTTCTTAAACCGATGAATTTCGTTTGAATTTCGCATTCTTATATTTCGTTTAACTTATCAATGAAACACAATTTGACATTTTAACCAGAATTCAAGAAGTCAAGTTATAAAATAAAATAAAATTCCTTCATAATCGATTTTTTTTTAAATTATTATTTAAGTGATTTATTTAGTCGAGTTATGATAAAAAATCGCAAGGGAAAAATTATTTTCAAAAATTTTATACTCCCTTCAAAAACACCCATTGATTATGAAGGCAATTGTTTGTATGTAGTTAAGGTTCTAAGAATTTATTTTATTTTATTTTGATTTTATTATCAATTGGCCAAAAGTTTTACCATAAAAGACTAAGCAAAATAGCCAAACAAAGACACAGCTGCTCTGGCAACAATAACATAAGCCGCTTGAGCAAATTCATTTAAATGATTTCACATTTGGTAGGATTATAACAACGAAGTTATTTGGTGAAAGAATGCCAATATTTTTCGAGTGGCAGGCAAGAAAGCTCATAAAACAGGCAATATAAAAAAGTTTCAAAGAAAGCAATTTATGCATATACAATTGAAAGATAATAACGCCACTTAAAAATCATCACTATGAAAAAAAAAAAAAATTAGTTCACATTGCACAGCATGAGCAAACAAAATTTGACTCGCATAAAATAAAACTTATGCAAATAAAGTAAATATTTACAATGAACTGGAATAAGGTAGCGAGCACCTATGCACCACGCCGGCAAAAAAGGCATGAAGAGCCAAATATCGTTACCTTAATTCACAAAGGCGCTAACCAACACTTTTTTTCGAAACTGCATTTCACGGATGTATACTTAGCATTAAAATACACCTACAATAAAAATTTTAAAGTGTTAGTACCAAAAGCGTTGGAGTTGCATGTCACTTTTTAAAAAGCCCTAGCTGTGTTTAATGCTCTTTTTTATAATAAATTTTAGCTTCTCCTGCAAAATAAAAAAAATTTTGATTAGGGTGTTTGTGAATTAAGGTATGTATGTATGTACGTAAAAGTTTTCTTTTTTCAAAATAAACCTTTTAAGTAAAAAAAAAATTTCAGTAGCGGGCTTCGTGACCATTAGCCTCGTTCTAGACCCGAAAAGAAGCAAAAATGCCGATATTTGTATGGGCTGTAAGCCAACCTCTTCTGCAATATCTGAACAAGTCTGCTTCGTAATTTTCCTTAAATTGTTAAATGCAAATAGATATGGCTTCAAAAGAAATTGCCAGCAAGTATTTACATATAAGCAAAGTCTGGTGGATATAAACAAATAAAATTGCCTGAAGATGCACACAAAAATCCTAGTTAGCAAGCCAATTGTATTTGGGTTTTGTCTTAGCTATACAAATGCACGCACATGTATACGCGCATTAAACTGGGTCGAAAAAAATGTAACAATTAAATAAGTTTTTGTGTTCCTCTAAAATCGTCGAAATGGATCATTTTCAATATTTCAAAATAGCTTAAAATATTTCAAAATAGCTTAAAAGCAAACTTTCAGTGAATCTTGAAGCACTTCACCGAAGCAAGAAGGATATTTTAGTTACTGTTGATAAATAAGTTATAATAAAAACCCGTTTCGGCGGCTTTTATAAGGAATTATTGTAAAGTGCCAAAACGTTCTCAAAATGAGCTTTAAATGCGGGTCTGCACTTTAACACATTTTTTCGTATAGCGACCTGCCCGGTCTAATGCACATTGAACTCTTAAGTTTGTATAAACCCACGCAAAGCTGGCGTAAATAAAATGTTCGTTCGTAATGCTTATGCTTGTCCGAATGTACTTACTTGCATATTTTCTTTTCTTTTTTATTTATTTTATTTACACAATTTATGTATGTAGTCCAAAGGAACGTATGTGCGCTTTTAGGCGTCCTTGCAGTGTTTTTGATAGATTACCTTTTATTGGCTGCTAAAATAAATATTACAGCCTTTAGCAAAAAGTTGTTATTTGCCTACTTAAGACGTTGGCATATTTTTATGTGAACCTTTAAAATTTGGTTAGGCATCGTAATAAAGTTATTTTCAAATTTTCTACCAATAAACACTTCAGCAGATGGGCACTTTATACATACGTGTAAATAAACGCGAGTTCAAGCGAAACGTTCAAATGGTCTGATTAAGCACTTTGAAATTTTCAGTTAGTCATAAACATTTGCATGCGAATTGTCTGCTTATTTAAAAAAAAAGGAATAAAACAAAAAATATTAACAAATTTTAAAATGTACAGTAGTGGTCAATAAAGGCTACCAACACAGTCTTTGGGAAAATAAAGTAAAAGGTGGTATTAAATACCAAACACCGAAGGTGATCAACTCTATATATATAAAATGTTTTCAATTAGTAGAGAAAGCTACTAACCCAGTTTTCCGTCCTTAATTAAAACTTAAACAACCTTGGAAGACGAATTCTTTATCACAAATGGCTCGACCATTGAATCAAGAAATTGGACTTTGTTCGGAAGTGTTTTCACTGCAGCACAGGCTTTCTGAATCTCCGATAATACTTAGTCGTCGCATATAAAAAGGCACTTTTTTGTGAGCTTTACTTACTTTGTGGTACCCAGACAGTGGGATAATGCCATTTCTGTTTATTTTAATAATATCCAATCTAATTAAAGGGTAGCCGAAGAGCCGCTCTGTCTATGCCAACTCATCAGCGACTTCATTGCCAACATCGTATGTATATAAACGCAAAAACGCAATTTAATGAAAAGCTCTAAAAAATCAATAGTATTTGAAGGAGAAAAAAATTAGCTATATATTTTTACTGCAACGTCATTTCCTTCGAAGAAAAGTATAGATCACCTATACTCGTTTGTTAGTTGGCTGAATTTTTTATACATATGTATGTATTTATTGTGTGTACTTAATATAGAAAAATTATTCGCGTATTATTGATTTCTTTGTCATTGAACTTCCTATGCAGTCAAAGTAAGTAATAAAATGAATAATGATAAAAAAATCTGCATTGTATTGCCGCCGATATATTAAAATATCAATGAGGGTATAATATGTTTGCTTTCTGCATACATTCATATATGTATTAATGTATGCAGCAAATAGGAATTTATCTTAAAAAGAAGCGATACGAAAGGAATCACAGAACAGGGCAAACCGAAGGCTAGCAACTAGATAACTAGCCAAAAGCTATACTTTTAACTATATAGGCTGTTTATTTTCTAAGTTAAGTGGCATGCCATTCGAGAAGTTATTTATTTAATATAAAAAAAAGTTGAGAATGCTCCTGGACCACTCTACGAAAGCAAGGCTATTTTCTATTCACTTCTAGTTAGTTTCATACAGCAGAAATTTTTAAATCTTCATTTTTTTTATCTTCATTTTTATCTTTATCTTTACCCTTAACTTTTTCCTTATGCGCATCTTTGTTTTTACATTTATCTTTATCTTATGGCGTTTTTGTTTCTACCAAAAAATGTTGCCCTTTCATTGCCCTCTTTAAACAGGCGCTAAGGAGAGGGCAATGAAAAGACAAATTTTTTTTGTAGAAACGAAAACGCCATTAGTCTGGCGATGCCCAATTTAGTTCATCGGCACCGAATCGACATATCTGGCACTTCCAAAAGACGCTCACTTTCATAATATTTCAGCTTAGGGAAGGGAGTAAAAGAGGTTGGTCCAGCAGTGAACGACGACAAGACAAAGTACCTTCTGGCAACACATAAGAAATATGCCCGTATTGGGACACATGTCACTTTTGGCAGTTATAGCTTTGAAGTAGTGAAGAACTTTGTTAACTTAGGATCCAGCATAAACACCACCAATAATGTCCGTCTGGAGAACAAGCGAAAAATAACTCTTGCCAGCAAGTGTTACTTTGGGGTCGGTAAGCAATTTTAAATCAGAGCCTTCTCTCGACGAACAAACTGAAAACAGGTTAGCTTGAATTGGCCGGCTTCCCTCTGTGGAACTCACCTACATTCAGGGTAATTTACTCTCATCATGTCCGCCCTTTTATATGGACACAGAAAACTGGATGCTGACGAAGAGCTTGGCAGCTTGGGAGAGAACGAGCAGTAACGGGTACCAAAGGAGATAGAGTGACAAACTGTACAAGCTCTATAATGGCATCGACATAGTTAAGAATATAGGAATATAGAAGTTTATGAGACTGCTCCGAAGCAAAGACTCTTTGACCTGGAACTCATGGATGAACAACGATAGCAAGAGCGCCCACAAATGCAATGGAATTACCAAGCGCAAAAGGAGCTGCCTGAATTGATGAACAACTGGTGCAGAAGAATTTAAATTTTTTTTGTGGATTTTTGCTTTTAAATACCACTGATTCATTCAATGTATATTTATCGGTTTTTTTTTTACCAAAATTTATAGCTGCCCATGTGTTTTGCTGTTCGAGTACTATATCATACCTGCATGAATACACATATTGCTTTATTCACTTAACTTAGATTTATTGGCAAAATCCCTATTCGTAAAAAAAGACACTCTCCTGATGAGCTATCATTGCTTAAGTAATAGCTGTCTCGCTAGTTTAACGTTTATCCAAATATTCCACTTGCCTCTAATATGTATGTATGGTACAAACATACATATGTGTGTACACAAATTAATGTGAGTTTGTATAAACTTTTTTACACATACATACATATGTATGTACATATATACAGACGTACGGCGTGTATATATTCATTTATTAAGCAAATTGCATTTTGTTATTTATACTTAAATTAATCATGTCACGAAAGCCAACAGCAGGCCAAGTGACTATTAATTCGAGAGCCAAGAAAATGGCTGATTTGTCTTCCATGCAATTAATTCTGCCAAGTATTAACATTATGTGAAAGCATTCTTACCCACACCCATACCTATGTACATATTAGCAATTAGTTAGTTGAACGGCGAAATAAAGTTATTTTCCAAACGAGCTACACATTTGAATTTAAAATTAAATTCATCTACGTGTGCTATCTGCTTTTGTAATTTGCTGAAGATGAAGAGCTTATTCTTTGTCGCTTAGAATTTTTGGAAATAATTTTTGTTGTTGTTCTTTTTTTTTGTGTGAAATTTATTGGATATAAAGTATGTTAATCAGACGAGCCGCGGCTAATTTATCTCATTACATATTTCAAAGCTGCTGGAGTGGCAATAAAGTTGCTGCTATCGGGCGTTGAGAAAAATCGTAAGGTAAAGTAATCAAATTTACAAAATTTCTTCTTTGGCACTGTAACCGCTTAAACAATTTCGTCCAAATCCAATCAAGCACACCAGTCGTTTCTCTTCTAAAGCTAGGTCTTTCTCCTTTAAATTATGGATGCCGGTGCCAAATAAAAAAAAAAATCGATTTTTGAATCGTTTCGAATCGAAACAAAAATAATCGATGAAGGAAGAAATCGCCTAAAAAATAAATCGATCTCGCAAGCTCGATTTATATATTTTGTTAAATCTCTCTCTCGTCTCGTCTCTTAATTATTTTTTATAAAGGGGCAAAACGCAACGATCTGGCCAAACTTTTATTGTAAGTATTGTTTAAAACACACATACACATTAATTCTGTCGGTTTTAATTTTCAGATTTATTCGAAAGCTATCAAGTATCACAATGTAATAAGCAGAGTTAAATCAATATCAATATCGCCATGTCGCAGTTCTTACCATCCGAGCGTGCCACCCTAATGTCAATAAATTTAAGCTGTTCGAAAATCGTTTAACTTTTGCTAAGGAAGTATTTTGATTATTCCTTGAATACAAATTTAATAGATTTATCCGCAATGTATAGCGATGGAATATCTATGAGGTTCAGACGCTCCTTACAAATAGCTAACACGTAATATTTATCACAATTAATACAAAGACCATTTTGCGATGCCAAGGACTTGATAGATAATAAATCCTTGTTAAAATTTGAAGACCGCTCTAGAGGCATGGACATATATAGTTGGATGTCATCAGCACCTGCATACTGGCATGTTGGCAAGTAGAGAATACGTCGTTCAAAAACAGACTAAATAAAAGCAGCCCCGGGGGAACCCCAGACGACAGCGGTCGTAGCTTAAGTTGTGTTCTCCAACTTTGCTGGGCTAAAACCTGTAAAACTTTCAAAAAAAAAGACGCCACAGAACCGAGTACGGGAATGCTTTCTGGTAAATTCCTGTAAATTCTTGCAACTTCTTGCGAGTTAGGGAACGCAACTTTAGATAGTTTCGAATTAACTTTTACACACTGAGACCTGGCTACCAATTAGCTCTCTATTCGTCGCACTTCAGATTGTCCAAAGCCAAAATAGTTCTTTAGTTTTAAGCAAACAATAACAACAAGTATCTAATTAAATACTTTTCAACAAGAATTAGCAGAGTGCACTTTTCTTTTGTTGACCATTTGGTTGTCAAACACGCTACAACTGATCGTTTGACACATTTATTTACCAGAAGTTGCTAGCAAAAAGTAACTTCTGACAGAGAGAGGACCTTATTTACTCTCTTTTTGTCCTCTTAATTGTCAAAAATTCACATTTCCAATTGGCATCAGTTGGCACAGAAGAGAAATGACTGGCGTGCTTTGTTGAACTCGGCCAAAATCCCTTAGGCGGCTACAGCGCCAAATAAGAAGAAGAAGAAGTAAGTTACGCTTTTTTCTATGCAGGCTATGGTTTAAGTCTGGAGTTTAAAACCCACAGCAGCACTATTCATTAATGAGACACACAGCCGTCAGCCAAAAATGCTATGTATGTACATAAATAAAAGTGTGCATATGTATGATTATATGTACCTAAACATTCAAATTTTAACTAGGTTAGGATGTCAAAAGCAATTTTGTTGCACGCATGGGCGCATATACGCAAATAATCACTTGCATGTTTGCATCCCAACGCAGATGGTAGGTAAATATGGGAACATTCAAATGCAAATCCGCTATGTATCTGGGCATGTGCTTATGTGAAAATATACAGTGATGGAAAAAAATATAAGAAGCATGGCAAAATTACGAATTTTTTTTTTTATCCTACATTCCCAATATGGGTATTCATGGAAACGCTTAAATGCCTCGTAACCGCGTAAAACTCGTAAAGAACCCGATTTTCTATATACAAGTAAGTAAGTTTACGAGGTTTACATGATAACGAGGCATTTACCCGTTTAGATGAACTGCCCTAATATACGTACGTGTATACATATATGGAGTGTTGAAACGTAAGTGTGTGTTTTCTAAGGCTCTCAAATCCAAGCGTTAGGCTTCTCATAGGAATACTAACGGCACCCTGGGTCATTACCCACATGGCCGCAAGGTTCAGAGCCCCATATAACGACTTCTGCCGAAAATGCAGAGATGAAGAAGAATTTAAGAAGAACAGAAGTGGATTCTTCTTTCCTACCTTCCGTATGAAAACTACCTTCGCTCTTTTTCACGCATTTTGTATATATTTAGTATATGTAGCTCAACGGTTTCCTTTATCTGACTTGTTTTCCAAGTCCAATTATTAACTCTAAGTGGTTTGAAAGCATTCAACGCGCACTTATAGAGTTTTGAGGCCACTGTTTTGTCTGCTCTGCTTTCACAGAAGCGGCTAAAACTTTTTCACTTGGATTCTATAATCTCTTTGTTAAAGGGTTCTTGTATTCCGACCACTCTCCGATCAAACAATTTTCGTACTTTTGTTCTGAGTTTATCAAGTTTATTGTTGCTCTAGCGTACATATCTAGGGATCCACACCTTACTTATAGGACAGCTGTATGTGTTAAGAATGGGCTGCGTTTAACACCAGGTTACCTTTGAACTTTTCTCAGTAGGATTTTATGTGATTCCTTAAGATTGTCTGTATAAGAAATAAGAAAAAATCGACTAGAACTTTCATTGATATCACTGCTCCCCCAGGCCTCGCTGAATGCATTGGAATCGCAGCCGAGCATGAAGGTTCCTTCTTCTTATCGCAGTAGTATTGACATACGAATACACATTACGAACGAAATTCAAAGTAGAGAGATTTGTATCAAAAATGGTTCGCCATCAAACCACTTGCCAGCTTCAGATAAATACTCAAGGGGCAACGAAAGTGCGCAAAGGATCGGTCTTGCTGCTATTATTTTCTCCAACACTTCATGTAGCTAAGGAAGTGTTAAGGCAAATGTAGATTACGTATTAAGGTGCTGGCGCATGCAAACATTTGTACTTTGTGCTCCCGAATGACGGCGTGTTGCCCCGTCACTTACGGTTGTTGCACTTTTCACCACCGCTACCACTGCTGTTGTTGTCGATATAGCTGCTGGCGGCATTCACGCCTGCCGCCTGCTTGTTGACAAGTCGGAATGCCTTTGGCGCTCAACTATTCACAACATCAAACTCCAACGTTGCGACTGCAAAAAGGACAACCAAACACATCAATTTTCTGTACCCACACGCTTGCAATATACTCCTCTGCAGTTTGGTGTATCCATACTTACGTTAGCTGCCACAAGTATCACACTCAACGTCAACAACCACACGTGTGCTGCTGGCGATGTCAGTCCTTCGCTTCGCTGCACAATTGATGCGGTTGTCGTTGGCGGATGATTATGTCGATGACAACCCATTTTACAACAGCAATACGATAACAACAAAAACAAAGAAGTAAACAGCATCAACAAGAAAACAAGAACACCTACTTTGCCTCCTTAACTATAAGTACTTGCTGCTGCATCACGCGATTTCGATACACTTGCAAGCAATCGCGCAGTGGTGACTGGCTCGGTCTACGCACCAACCTGGCGTAGACGTTTTTGCGGTGTTTATTAAATTTGTTCGTGTATTTATAGAGTCACTTTTGCTCCAGCTCAAAGTAAGTAGAGTTTAACCATTTTGCGGAGGCTAAGAACTACATAACCAGATGCACAATACTCGTATGTAGACACTCGTGCATACCAATTCTTCTAAGCGTTTTTTACAAGATGCAACAAATGAGATTATGTTAAACTGTACTTTTTGAGAACATTTCATCACACTTGAGACGGTCAGATATTCGTTTATCAAGCTCTTGTTATAGTAAAATTCGGCTATAGTACTTTGAAGATCTTGAAGGTACATATTAGCCCATCTGGTATTGGGAGAGCAGAAGTCTCAAGGGGCATTGTGGTAGGTTCGGTTTTCCAAGGCCTGTCTCAGACACTTTCTTCGCACATTCTGTTGCTTCCTCAATTCCCAGAATACCACTACGGCCCACTGTACGGAGATTACGTTGCGTAGTCAAAGCCACTGTAGAGGTCTTCGATATTATTGAACATACATACTTATTTATGTAAGTATATGGTGCTAGTCGCTATGGCACTAAAGTCATATTACGATCGCTATCTAAAGAAAATAAAAGGCTTGAAGCGTGCAAGCTTCTCTCAATGGGAGCTGCTGCAAGACGTCATTTGCAATTTTATGGCCGTTTCTGGAGATCAGGGTATCGCCATCTCTCATAACAATGTCAGATCTCCAGCCATTTCTGCTGGCTTCAAAGTGGTGGCTAAAGTCTTCTTCTAATGTAGTTTGGCACGAATTGGTGTCATCCCCCGTCGTGTTTATTCGGCAGACAAATCACCTTCGGCCGACTCTATTTCTGAAGACATCCATCGTCTGGACCTTAAATACTCACATGTTATGGCTTTCACCTGAGCTTTTACTCTCATGCTTTCACTTTACGCTATGAAACTCGCTACTTAATAGGGGACCACAATATTTCAAATGGTATTAGATCTAATAAGGCCCAAGCTCAAGAGCATTTCAAGTTTATGTCTGTAGCTATAATGCCCTATTTCTCCACTTTTTTTAGACAAGATAAGCTCGAGGCTGGCCTATCCGCTTCTCCTTTTCCCGGTGGTCATGGCCTTGGTTGATAAACACTGGTTGGTTCTCTTGAACTGAAGAAACCACGTCATTAAATGTAGGACCGTTTTTCTATCGGCCCGCTCTTTGGCTGGTATTCAGAATTTCACCACATGGAGAATTCACAACGGGGAATTTACAGACAACTTTTAGTTGAATGCAGCAGTTGCCTCATGCAAACGGGATTTCAACTAATCGCTTTCAATGAAGTTGGTCAGCTGTCAACTTTCGTTCAACTTTTGAGTTAACTAATCGCCTGTGAGTGTTGAATCATGTAAATTCCCTATCAGTGGGCAAATCGTATTTTTAATCCACATCTGTGTCCCTTAAAACTAAAGATACCGGTTTTTATTGACCAGGGCCAGATCCCATTAAATTTTTAGCCTCGATAACTTGGCTCCGTCCTAGCTAAGGATTCGCTTTCTATTAGTAATGTCCGCTTGCTGGACTCAGGCTAAACTACCTCACCGATTTTTATACGGCCATGTGCAGTCCTCTTTTTGAAATTTGTTTGCAGGAAGACCTCGTCAAGAAGTATGACATTATTTTCATGGTGACCAGAGCTGATTTTCCACTTTTTCGGTTTCAGGACTCCGATGTGCTGCAGTGGAAATATTTTGAGGATACTTCGAGGGTTTAAAATCTGCGACAATCTTCCTTCAGCCGCTGAATTTTTCCCGATGTGGCGTAAAAACGTTTATATTACTCGTCAGCTTGCAATAGGCACTCTTTAAATCCTTTTTCGTCTTAAACTATGTTCACATTTTTGCATAAATTGCTTTGTTTCGATTAAATTGCTTCACATAAATCAAGTACTTTCACATTTTCTTTTCCTTCTGTTCTGAATCTCAATCTCAGTATTAATCTTAATCATATTATTAATCTTAATATTAATATGAACCTCTATCTTAATCTTAGTATTAATTTCAATCTCAATCTCAATCTTAATTTTAATCTACATTAACTACATAAAAAACTGTTTGGGTCCGAGATTTTTAAACGATCTAAAATCAGCGGCAAGATTGGGCGTATGGCAGCTGCTCAGATTTGTTAACTCCACGAACTAATGCAAAGAGAAGCGAAAAAGAGAATAAAATTAAAGCTAAAGCCAGATTTGTATACGTTATGCGTTGCTCTTATTGCTTAAAAATTAATTTCTTTAATTGCAATTCTTTAAATCTGATAAAATATGTTGCTAGCATAATTTTACCGCAGCGCTGCAATATATCACTCAACAGCTCAAGTAGCTCTTGACAGTGTTGAATGGTCTGAATAAGTGGAAAGCTTCAGCTAAAAAATAATAATTTTCAAACAGAGTGAAATGAATAAAACGAATGAAAAACATACAGTATATGGGTCAATCCATATCAAACCGACCTACATATTTTGTTTTGGATGAATCTCGGTTAGAACTTTTCTCTTATCATACATATAACGAAGTTCTGACAAAGCAAAAAATTTTAATTTTCAAAAATTCAAAATTTCACAATTTCCCGGATTTTTTAAGATAATTTTTTGAATATCTCAAAAACTATAAAAGCTATGAAAACATTCCTTATCTCGGTTTAAGGGTAATTTTGGGTGCTATATAAAAAAATATATATATTTAAAAAAATTCCAATAAAACTACAGTTTTGAGATTTAAAATGTCGTAAAGCAAAAACCGATCAAAATTTTTGGTAAAATTTTTTTTATGGAAAACCTCTAACTCATTTTAAACGGTCTTGAAATTTTCAAGAGGTTTTTTTTTTTAAGATGACAATTAAAAAAAATATACATAAAATCCAAACTCTAAGTTAAAAAAATTTTAATTTTTTTTTATTTTATATGGAAATTGACAGAAATTAAAAAACTACTTTCCATTTAAATTACTGGTGAAACCGGCTGTTAGAGTTTACGAATAAATTTTCAAATTTCAACAATTTATGTATTTAAAAAAATGTAGGCCCAATCTAAACAAAGCTAATCTGAAATCATACGAACGCTAAATGGTGGTTGAATAAAAATCCAAAATTAAACTTAAGTGCTGTTTAAATATTCAACTGAAATTGGCCCTTAGAATTGTGCATAACTGCGAAAAAAATAAAAATAATTTGTTTCCTTTGACAGAATTTCAACATACGATAAAAGAAAAGCTTTGAACAAAATTCATTAAAATCAAAAAGGGTCTATGACTGTATCATTGATTGCTTTGACATGGATTGACCCCTATACTTCTACATAAGTAATTGTGTAATTTTTTTTGACTCAGTATCGTGCACTTCAACTCAAATATATGTATATACAGCGTGGCGACGAATAACTATTATAATTTTTCTTTTTAATTAACAATAAAATACTAATTTTTCAAAACAACTGCATAACAGTTATTCGTCGCCACCCTGTATATGCCACATGCATATATACATAAATACATATCATTCTAGTTTTAATTTTCAACGGAAAAGCCACTTTAATACAAGTATTTTGACTCGTCTCTTTGAATTTGCTTTCTGTTTCATTTCCACGTCCGAACATACTCACTCACCGCTGGCCGGCATTGGAATATTGCCAGCATGCAGCTTGTCTAATACGATTAGAATGCATAGCATAGCATTTTCTAACCAACTATTTGCAACACTTTAGCTTTGCTTTACGTATAAACATGCATGCATACACGCATACATACTAATATATGTATGCATATACATCCAAACATGTACATATGTATTATATTTTTGTATATGCAGCCAGTTAGTTTATCTTGCCATCGCTCTCTCGACAATCATTTGTAACATCTGCCTCCTCTCGGCTAGTTGTTAAGTGTTCTAGTAGTTAGTATAATTTAATAAAATATTTAATTATATTTGCACGTAGATATGAAATTAGCACAATTACCGTTATGGCAGGCTAAGTGCAACGGATGCCGCTGCAAATGGTTATGGAAAATGGTTGCACAAGCAAACAGGAAAGAAATAATTAACAGTATTATTGTTGTTGTTGTTGCTGATTTTTATGCAGTCTCGCCACCATTTCCACAGGCATTTCAGGCATTACAATATATACATATAGCATGATATTTTTATGTACATACGCAATGAGAGCTCTCCATTTGGTGTTTTCAAAGTGTTTGCTTGTGTTTTTGCTTTGAGGTAGACATGGCGTATGAGTGACTCGTATGTGAGGCAGGCAGCGAATTCCGGCTGGGAAAAAGTGGAAAATGCCTGTGTGTAAAATGAGAACACATATGTTTTTTAAATATTTAAGGTATAAGATTGAATAGTAGGATTAAGCTTGTGTTTGATTAGTGAATTATTCGCCTCATTACACTCTTAGTTTTATGTATCGGGTGTTATGCTTATAACAACGAAAATACTGCAAATGCACTTTAATTAGAGGTTTATGTGAATAATGAATAGCTTTCTTAGCAGCTCAGCAGTTTTCAGTTCAAACGAGTATGTAAATATTTTGTGGTTAAAGTACGCCGTTATAATTCTAGACAAAAAAAAAATATTTTGGGGTTAAAAGCCTTCCATACCTTATGCCGAATTTCCACTAGGCATTTAAATTACAAAAAATCCTAGCCATTTAAAAAATGCCATGTGGAAATGAACTGTTTGACTATTTTTTTAACGTAATGACACGATTATTTTATAATGCTCGACTTTGTTATTTGTAATTTTTGACATTTAATGCCTAGTGTAATTCCAGCATTAGAAAAAATATGTTCTTGGATAAAAACAATTTTTTTCATCCATCTGACACATTTTACATGACAGCAATACATACTTATGAGGAATATCTGCTGAGACAGTGCTTCGTGAATTCGTTCAAATATATATGTATGTACATATATAAGGCATAACTGAAATAGTTATAAAGAGTATATTCCAATGTATCTCTTTGGCACGGAGGAGGTTTAAGTATGCCCGTATATAAGCTATTACCATAACCTAAAGGGAGCTAGAGGGTGTATCAGCTACTGCTTAATGGAATTCATAAGCTGAAACAAGGAACGTCTGTGGAGGGATTTGCTTTCTTCGGTTTGGCCCCTCTTTGATGTACTATTTCAGCATTATGGATCTGCAGCTAATTTCGTCATAATTTCAAAAAGATGGTGGAGGACTATAGGAAATAAAACCAAGAACCGTTGCTTGGCGGAGCCAACTGAGAAAAGAAGTCCTAAAAATGACTCTGCCCAGAAACAATAGCCATTCGCCAAACGCCGATACTGCTAGGTATCGTTCGTCGATGAGGTCACCAGCAAAGAAAAGTCCGTTCAAGAGAAAAGATTTTTCAGTGCATACAGGTCCTGCTGCACTGGCCCATCCATTGTGTTCGTGAGCGCCCTTTCATACGGGTTCGCACAACAAGACAAATTTTGAGGGTGCGAGATATGATTTTACTGTCTTTTCGCCTCTTTTGCCAAAATATAAAAAAATAAATAATAATCTCGTGGACATTCCAATAATGTATGCATTCGATTACCAGCAGTCATTTGGTGATTTCACAAAATTGAATTACTAATTGACTTATATTTCCCCCAAGCACTTCAATCCACACCAGTATCTGATAATATTATGGCAATTTAAATCACGTTTGAATGCACAAAATGACTGTGAAAAATACTCTATGCTGCTTTTTCGCAGAAAAGTAAAAGTGCATTTGCATTGAATTCCAAAAATCTGCAATTTATTATTGCAACTCTTCATACAAATTCCAAAAAATTCAAACGAATTAGAGATATTGTTTTAATCCTAACTCTTTTCTCAGTGCAATTCAGAATACAATTGGCTACTGTTTCAAATGAAGAGGACGTGAATATGCATTAGGCTGGGTCGAATGTGTATGGACATTACTCTATCTTCGTTTTATGCAAATAATAACAATGCACTCTGGTCCAGAAGGCCAAGTTTTGCGGCATGAAATCGGCGAACCTAGTATATAAAACGACAAAACTTCCCCTATTTGTTTCTTTTTTGTTTTGATGCTCGCTTGAAATCGAAATCAAAATTGTAAATAAGCGTTGCAAGAACCAATAAATAATACAAATATTTCACACTATGCAATCGCTGCGTGAGTCCTTGCACTTCAAATATGTGCATCATGTTTTTTACGCTTGTAATTGGCCTCGCATAACACCCTATTTTCACAATTAAAAATAAAAATAAAAATAAATGAAACCAAAAATAACGATCCGTGTAAGTACATATGTATGCACATGTATTATTGTATTATCTTCACCATTAATTTCAAGTGCTATGATGGCTTTTTTCTTCTTCTTCCATTTAGATATTAAAAAACACTTAAACAGCCACTTCCACGAAAGCAATTTAATTTTCATTTAAGTGAATTTAATATAAAAACTGACAGAGAGCAAAAAACATCTTTCACATAAATTGCTATTGAAACCGGCTCAAATTTCCAAATAGCTCTTTTTTAAGGAAGGCCATTCAATCAAATCTGAGATTAGCTTAGAAAAAAGTCGCAAAGTTGGCATTAAATAGGAAAATTAATTTGAAAGAGGTAATTTACATGCCGCTGTGGCTGAGTGGGTAGAAGGGCGTAATACCACTCCGTAAGATCTTGTCCGAGCAACATCTAAATTAGACAAAGTTGTTTCTAACAGCCGTCGCCCCTCTGCAGGCAATAGCAAACTTGAGGCCCTGGAGAATGGTTGCGCGCACCGCTAACCATTGCACCGCAGCGGCCTCAGAAAAGCCTATCACAAAACCTCTATTTGTGTTATAACAGCAGCACGCACACCACAAAATTGAAGGAGAAGCTCGGCCAAACATTTAGCTAAAATGTGAGCGCGAATCTATTATTGTTTTTTTTTTTTATTATTTAACCCTCCTCCAGTACAGTATCATTGAAAAAATCCTTTTAGCTGTTTTTCTGTAATGACACATATCTACATACATGGCTAATGTATGTATATAGCTTAAAATGTTATTTAACTACATAATTCAATAATAATCTGGTTATGTTAGGCAACTATAGATTTCATTATTTAGCTAATCAAAAAGTGTGTCAAATTCGACATAGGCAGTGCCAAAATTAGCGTCTTTTCCTAGAAATACAAAATCAATATAGAAACTGAAAGGTTAATGTAGCCACACACATTTGATTGATAGTGGCTAGTGCAAGGTCATAAACGCCTACTAAAATCATCCATCAACAGTAGCCCAATCGATTTTACTCGACCGGTGAGAGGCTAAGAAATTTATACACACTTTGTATGTAAGTACTCTCTACAGTCCACTTCCTGTGTTTAAGTGGGCGGCTGCTAACTTAAATTTATTTAGGTTTGATAAATGAAACTTGAATTTTTTTTCACGTAAATGCAGTAAACATACATACATACATATATATTTGTTTGTTTGGAGAAGAGCAACATAATGTGGCACATTTTTGCTTTCGTCTGTGGTGGGCACTTTATTCCGGTATACATATGTACATATTTACATATTTACATGCATACATATGTCCGTTCCTTGGCGGCCCTCATCCACATCCGACTCGTTTGAGCTTTTGATTTGGGTGTAATTTCTCTGCAGAAAATCTGACTAGCTCAGAACTAGCCCGGAACTAGACCTTCTATCGACAGTACCAGTTCTATCGCGATACCCAAGCAATGCTTTCAACTGTCCAGTTTTACACGGCGATGTCATTGGCGGTGGCAATTGTCGCCCAGTGCATTACTTTGCAACTAGTTTTTAGTCGGTTGCGTTTTGGACAGCTTTTTTATAAAAAACCTTTTCCGTTTTTTCTTTTCTTATATAGGTTTCATATTTGTTACATATTTTATTAAAAAAAAAATATATTGTAAGTGGCACGCAAAAATTTAAATTCATCAAATCTGAAAACTCAAAACTACCTCCACCGCGATTTGAACTCGCGACCAAATATGCTTGAGTCGGAGGTCCTCTCGCTGAGCTAATTTCATATGGTACTAGAAGTGAGAATTTGTACACCTACACCGCAAGTTTCAACTGTCTCGTTCGGCACTAGAGCTTTGCCAGTCTGTCTCTAAATTTTACTACAGGGTTATTTGTCTTACCATACATACATGCACATATGAGGCCATGAGAGCAGAAGTGGTCTATAAAATATAAAATAATATACTATATAATATAAAATAGTTTCAAGTGACATAAATTTTAAAATAAAGGTCGCTTATTCTTTTATTTTAAGGTACAAAGCTACTTTCTTTTCTTTACGTGCTTTTGTATATGCACTCATGCGTGGTTATTGATATGCTCATTCCTACATATCGCACACGATCTTCAAAAGTGACACAACTCAAAATTTGACATTTTTTAAAGAATGCACTAAACATGTACACAGAGTTTTTATTTACCTTTTAGCAAAAGCTGGAGCAAATTTTTGTTCTAATTTTTTTGATAAAATCTAATATAAGGTCCCCCTTGCCCATATGATTAGCATGTGCTACAAAATACTTTTTCGCATTTTCTGACGAACGTGTAATTTTTCAGTTGTGTCACTTTTGAAGATCGTCTGCGATATGTTGATCACACGCCCAATAGCACTGCTGGCAAAAGTTTTCGGCTACAGTTTTGCAGATTTATTATGTCCTATCATAACTTACATACATAGCAGTGTGGGGCAAAATTGTATTTACTAGGTATTAAGTATTAAGTACAAAAGTATTTATGGTGTGGTAAATACCAATGTACTATTTACTTAACGATTTTGAACGTTACTAAATACCGAGTACGCTAGTATTTATGTACTTAGTTTCACAGCGCTAAATACTTAGTCTAAAAGTATTTAGCTAGTGTCACCTAAGGCTTTCTGCACATTGGTCGTCCAATCATAATTGCTTGATCGTCACAATCATTATGCAACGATTACATGACGACTACACTTTCACACATTCGGTCGCGATATTTCAATTCATTTGGCGTCTAAAAATTTGCTTGGAGCAGGTATTTTCTGTTTTTTCGGTTGATATTTTCTCGAAATTTTCCCAAAAATCTGCAAGTTAAAAATTACGAACTGTGCTGCAATAATCCCAGAGCCGCACGCACAGACTTTTTATAATTTCGTCATATTTGGAAGTTATAACTCTCACATTTATTGAATTTTCTTGCAATTATCCACTTTTTAGTATGTGTATGCAAGAAATATTAATTTTTATGAAATTTTAATGCAAATATTAACTTCTTCACTAATTTGCAACCCTGGTTGGAAGAGAAGTGTGCAGATAACCTAACGAAACACCGCGGGCAGAAGTACCTTGAGAATTTGGCTTCACCAGCGTATTTCGCGCCTGCTAAACACTTTCACAAACACACTATTTTATGTAATATAGTATCCAGCAACTCCTAAATACCCAAGTGTTGTTTACTTTAATATCTAACAGCTCCTAACTTAGGTACATTTTTGACTTGAGTATTTAGCTAAATTCCTAAATATTCATTCAACAATTTTGTTGAGCTTGAGGCCATTTTGCCGGCAGAATTTTCAATTAAAACGGCCTCGAGCTCAAAAAAAATATATTTTGAATATAAGTTTTTCTACTTGGGTATTAATTTACTCCTAAATACCCAATTATTGTTAATTGAGTATTTAGCGAACTCTTGAATACCTAAGTTTTTTTACTTGAATATTTAGACATCTCGAAATACTAAGTACTTAAGTATTTAGTACCCAAAGGAAAATAAATATTGATGAAAGTTATATCCAAATCAGAAAATTACGTACCGTTCTTTACACCAGATACTGCTGATCATTTGAGTGTCAATTTGCATTCGAATCTCATACCTTATCTTAGCTTATTACTTTTAACGAGCAATATTACAAGTATATCTCGGATACGGCTGTTATTCAGCTTAAAGCAAAAATTGGTTCCTTTTAATCGCGTATATCTTATGAACCAATTTAAAAATCTTAATATAAAATACCAAAATAAAAGCCAATGACATTCTGCATAAACCGTATATACATTACTTCCCGATAGGGCTTATAGTTTCTCACAAATTAATTAATCATTCCAGATTTTTTATCTTTTAATGAAAAAAAAATTAAACTTTAACAGAAGAAAAATTTAAAAAATAGCGGGTTCTGTGCCAAAAAAATTAAAAAAAATCAAACTTTAACAGAAGAAAACTTTTAAATATAACAGGTTCTGTGCCAAATTTTTGCATTTGCACTAAAGCCTGTTCTGTTACAAAAAAATATCAAGTTACTGATGAAGAAAATCGATGGATAAATACGAAATAATGTGTGGTCAAATGAAAATCCGCAAAGATTTTTTGTATGAAATACGAGCAGTAAAGCGTGTTACTCGGGTGTACGTGGCATATGAGTAACATTCTTTCCTGCGAATTTTTCGTGCAAAAAATGTTTACGCATTTTAATTTGATCATTCGTTCCTTTTTAATTTATCCATCGATATTCTTCATTAGTAGTTTGATTTTTTTTTGTAAAGGAACAGGCTTTCGTACAAAATAAAAAATTAACAAAAAATTCGTAATTGTCAGCCCTATGGAAAAGAATTTTGGTAGCTTTTATTTGCCATATCTCATATTAGGTTCCTCAGTTGGTTCGTAAGATATACCGAATAACGGCAAATTGGCGAATAATGGCTCTCCACGCGTAATCATCCTTCGCTGGCTTGTAACCATTCTATAAGCCTTTAGTACCGTGAAAACTTTATATGTCTAACGACTTTGTAAATAAATTTTACCGGCGCCAATATTGGCGGAAAGAAAATTTCCCATGACTTTTTCTCGTATCTCACTTACGCAACTGGAAAATAAAAAATATGACAATAAAGAGGAAATAATTTCTATCGAGCCCATTCGATAACACCGTGCGACAGTAAATTTTACACACAAAAAAATCAATATATGCGCCAATTTAGGGGCCAAACTGTGTTTTTAGTTTTTCTCTCTGCTGTCATAAATTTTCTTAAAAGACCTTTAAATTTTTCAAGGTATGGTTAATTTAAAAATGTAAATGTAATGTATGTGCATTAGGATGGATACTCTTGCTAATCGAGCTTGTTTAAACATCTTCCATTTTATATCTACATATATTGCGGTATTGACTTGGTTTAAATTGAAAAAAAATCGTTACTCTAACTTTTTCAAAAGGTTGCAACAGCATCCCAAAATATTTTTTAAAACCTCTCAAAAGTTTTTCTTTTTAAAATCGAAATTTAAGAATACAGTTAAACCATTAAATATTTTTGAAATTTCAGCTGGCAACCCTTTTTTTTAATTTTTTTTCTACCAACTACTACTACTAGAAGCTACCGTGTAGAATGAAAAAAAAAAATAACAATTTCGTTGATCTGTCCAGATCCTCGAATTAATTATTCCCCAGTAATCTGAAGCACTTTCTTAGTTGTGCAAGATATTCGGCCAGAAAGTACTTAATGCATAGCATGTCTCCATTGTATTCAAATAATATTTTACAAACCGATCTACCTAATGGAGAGTAAAACACTAAGCTTATGAACTTTTGCATATGTCAAGCTAATTAAATATAATTCTCATTCATACATACATACATACGTCATGTATATCATATTCAAATGCTGCAAGTTAAAGTTCAACTCGTACTTGCCTTTTGCGGTTAACGAATTTCAGTCACGTTCGAATTACAGTTAACTACAATTTATGTCCTTATTTAATAAACCTAATTACATTTGTAATTTGGCCCTTATCGGCTAATAGTTACTTTGCCGATTTTATATACATACATAGATGAAGGGCAGCTAAAATCAAAAGCTGCATGTCAAATATGAAGCAAACCTTAAGTAAATTGTATTTGGAGTTGAGTAACAAATATAATGGAATGTTAGCGTGAGTGTACAAATACAATTGTGCTTACCAGTTTCTTGAGTATATTAACTTTTTCGTAAGTTTCGATTTTTTTTGGATTTTGTCGCACTGTGTTGTATGATCATCATTTTACACATTCGCATCGATATTCGTATTCGCATCAAATAATACGCATATTTTGCGAATGCGAAAGTACCCTGCAGGGAAACCGCGGACTAGTGAACCAAATTTCTAGTTCCCCACCAGTCCAAAATCAGCGAAATGTGGTACTTTTAAAAAACTATTTTGTTTCACCTTTTCCATTAGATATCTATATCTAGGATGTCGAATTTAGAAATGGATCGGAACTATGGAAAAATATATGCAGCGGGGGGCTTAGTTACTTTACATAGATATGTGTTTGGCGGCTTTTTCGCTCAAGTACGCTTCCATTCTGCACTTCACAGATGCTTTTCATAACTTGGTAATACGAAACAAAAATTTGTGTTATCGTTTTAACATCTTGGGCAGCGTAGAAACCTTTCAAACCTTTCAGAATTTAGTAGTACTAAAAAAGTTTAACATTAACATTTGCGCCTTCTTATTACATTAACATTCTCTGCTTTAAGTCATTCGTGCGAAAGCTTATACATTGCCTTTTATTTGCCAATAAGAGTTTTCTGAGATTTTACTCCATTCAGGCTGATCTACCTGTGATTTTCACACGAAATACGTAGTATTACCACTAAGCACAAAGTTATTCTTAATAAACCAAATGCAGCTTGAACAATGTTTGCAATTATTTATAGCACATAGTGTCTATGTTGGGGAGTGGCGCTAATTTGATGGGCAGAAGCCAACATGAAGGAACTGAATTTGTGGAATTGCAGCAAGCAGCCGTTTGCCCACGATGCATCGTTCGAAGCGTATAAAAAAGTGTGTGGTCGATTTGAATGAAAGTTGTCAACTCTTTCTAGCAATACACTTTCGGTACAAAGTATTGCCACAGCAAATTTTTCACAATTTATGCAACAATTTTTGTTCTAATATTTTTCCGCCAATTTTGTATAAAAATTTGGTTCATTCTACAAAAAAAAAAAACATAAAAATGTAATGCCTAAACTTTGTGCAAAACTTGCGAAAATGTAGCAAATTTTCATGCAAATTTTCAACTTTTTAATCAGATTTTTTAGAATTTTTTGAGTATGCAGATTTGTAGCCCAATCAATTTTATTATAATAAAGTACAAGTTTTGGATAGCTAGGAACTACCGTTGATTTTTGGAAATTTTTTTCACGCAGTCTCTTCAATACAAAAAATTTTTTTCGAAAATAATTTATATGGAAAATATGCAAAACACCCTCAAGAAAAAAATTCTCTAAAATCCAAAATTTTATTATGAAGTTTAGGAATTATATTTTTATGTTTTTTGTTCTAGAATGAATCATATGTTTACACAAAATTTGCGAAAAAATATTAGAATCAAAATTTTTACATATATTATGTAAAATTTGCTGTGCCAATACTTTGTCCCAGCAGTGTATTAACCAGTAGTCAATTACGCATTTTTCGCACCGATCTAATAAGGGTTTCGCTTCCCAGAAGAGCGAAAGTAGCAATGCCATTTCAATTAAAAGCTCACCCGAAAGCAACAAGATCTGAGTGAGAATCGAAGCAGTCAGATAAGGGATAATTTTATTCTTCTAATATACCACTTTCGCCAACAAAAGCTTAAAAAACAAAGGAAGCTAATGCTACTCAGGCTATCCTATTATTGTTAAATAAACAAGTAATTTTTAGCAAAAAAAAAACCGACTTAAAAAAATATTTATATATATCTCTATATATTTCATGATCCAATGATCGGATCTAAACAAGATTAGTATGGGACCTCCTCTGAGACACTACCTACCGATTATCGAAATCGGTTTGCCGTGGTCCAAAGTTATGCGGTAACATACATAAAACAAAATTTAAATATATATTCCGACGAACTGATAACCTCCTCCTTTTTTGGAAGTCGTTTAAAAACTGGTGACTTTTCTACACTATGGAAAAAATTGCAAAGGGCCAATTCTGCCAAGCCGATTCAGTAAAGCAGAATTTCCCTCAAATAGATACATACTTCTACAAACGTATGTATATGTACGATAATATTTTCGTGTCTGTCGCACCTAATTAGCAGATAATTAATTTCGATTGCCAATTATTGCTGTTGCGCATGCTCATATATTAATAAGCATCATTTATTTATATTATTTTGCCGCTATTGTTGGTTGTGTCTCTATTTGTACTGGTATTTTACGTGACTTTTGCCTTTTGTCATTACGCAGTAATTTTGCTTCGTGGCTATTCGCAGAATTTCATTATTTCATTAGCTACTTTTTGACACAAAGTTATGACAGCACGACGCCAACCAAGGTCATTCTTAAGCTTCCCTTATTCTTCATTACGGATTCTTCTGTGATGAAAGTGTTGTATGCAGGGCTGCCAACTTGGCTCAAATTGTGCCATTTTTGGCACTTAATTTTTCAATTTGGCACTTTTCAAAAATAGTAACATTTCAATACATTTCTGTAAAATCCTTAGCGTCTAGTTCTTTTTCTTAACTAAAATTTTCCAATTTCTATAGCGTATACAACTGATTTATCTTATTTTCGCATAGGGCTTTTGTTTTAGGAATGGGTTTCTAATTTTAATGCTAAATGAGAAGAATTAAAAAGAATGGCACCATTTTTGACACTTCTTTTTTCTATTTGGCACATTTTGGCACTTTTTTATCCTCAATATGGCACTTCATAGCTAAGGATAGTTGGCAGCCCTGATTGTATGCGTGTACATACATATAATCACTTTAAGTCGCATGGGACGTACATACATAGGCACGCAGACTTTTTTATGGCGACGCAGCTGCCCTTGGATTGCAATGAAACGAACTTCTTAAGTAATATTTCTTCACTTATTTTTTGTAAGAATTTTTATAGTTTTCTGCTTGATTTTGCTGTTTAAAGATATTTGGCATATTTTTATATGCTTTTTATTACGTTTATATAAGGCTAGCTTCCAAAACGTACCAATACAATGCTTGGATACTGTTCTAGTGCAGTATTTTAACTCTTTGTATATGCAGAGTTGAAGGCAGGACTGGCAAACTATCGATAGTCCGAGCCATCGATAGTTTCCGATACTACACTCCGTTGCATAATTATAAATCCTGTACAAAAGTCTTTGAAACAGCCGTCACAATCAAGATAGGTAAAAACTTTCTTCTATGACTTTTGCATGGTAAGAGCTCTCTTAAAAAAGAGTGGTTAATTTTTTTATAATCATAACCTTGTTTAAAATAATTAAAAAAAAAACTAAAAATTACTTGTTGCAAAACTATAAATCCAAACAAAAAAGAAATCCCAATAAAATTAGCAATACACGCAAATATGTCCTTCTAATACTCTATTTGTGCTGCATTGACTTTAATTAACTGAAATATATGCTTGCTCATACTTAGAAATAATGTCTTCGGTAAAGCAGCGTCCAGTTTATGCCACTCTTGCAAAATCGCCAATTTAAGCCATATAACGTTTGCAAATTGGCGATTATCAGCATAAACTTTCTTTGCCAGTATTCTCCAAGTACGATACTAGTAGCCATGGCTACCAGACCAACAACTAGAAACCAGTCGCCATACATAATAGGGCCATAAGTGTTTTTTTTTTTTTATATCCAGTCTGCCACATTAAATCGACCATTTTGAAAAACCATCACTTTGAAAAACCTCAGAGTTAGCCGTTTCTAATTGATCTGTTATGATTTTGATTTTTGGTCAGTTTTCTTCAGACTTGCGACCACTGCGGGGCGCTCAGACAGATGCGATATACCGTTGCGATACGATGCGTTCATAAATTGTATTGCAGTAGGCACAATTGATCGCACGATATGAGTGACATGGACATTGTGGAGTACTGAAATGGAATTAATAATTCAGCTCGTCAATTGTTACCCCATTTTATACGATTTGAAGTATTGAAAACCGCAGTGTATCGTATCGCACTTGTTTGAGGGCCTTTGATTTTTACCGTTATCGCATCAAATACGATATCGGACCGGTACAATCGCATCTTTTTGAGGCCACCTTAAGAAGGATCCATAACTAATAAATACGTTCTTTTACTAAAAAGTTCATGGCACTTAGGTGATGCTAGCTATTAAAATAAAATAAAAATTTAGAATATTCTCTTCTTAATTGGCGCTGTAACCGCATAAGAGGTTTTGGAAAAAAAATCTAAATTGACTTACAAAAATACTTTGGATACATAGGTTTACGGCGAATCTTTTTTTGCTGGTACGGTCTAGTGTACATACTACATCTCATCATATAAAACTAGGTCCGTTATTAAAAATAAGCGACAGATATATACAAATTAACAACATTTATGCAATTTACTATATTATTATTTTTCAGTAAAGCTCAAACTTTCGATATCATTATATAAATAGGCAATCATGTTTCCTTTACACCCCTTTTA
>NW_016161026.1:0-5440 GCF_001687245.7 Rhagoletis zephyria
TGCGCTCGGGTATAAATATAATAGCTAATACGCAAAGATCTGTAAGTAATAGGTGGTTTTTGCGTCAAACGATGTGGGGAATTTTTATTTCGATGAAATGCATCATAATGAATTAAAATTTTGAATTATTTGTTAGTTACGCCCTTTTGTATTTCAGTTAACAATGTTATTTATAGATTTTTGCATTTTTGGTGACGAAATGTTCTCTATGGAACCAGTACTTTCTTTTTCCAAAAAATGGATTTATGGATCGCAATGGAAACACTGCTTTATCAATTAAGAGGAAATTGTTGTTTTCAAAATACAACGAATGTTCGTTATCTATGTGTATTCCTTTATTTTAGCTAGCTGTATAAATTTTATTAATAAATAAATGGTTTCATAGGGATCAATTAAGATTGAAGTTTATTAAGGCGGTGCCCGCAAAGCAAAGCAATGGTTTTAAAATAGCTCTCGGTGCGNAATTTTAAATTTTATTAATAAATAAATGGTTTCATAGGGATCAATTAAGATTGAAGTTTATTAAGGCGGTGCCCGCAAAGCAAAGCAATGGTTTTAAAATAGCTCTCGGTGCGCACCCGGTTGGACACCACTGTGCATTAGGGTGGCCCTTATTTTTAAAAGTAAAAAATATTTAGCTCCCAATCTCTAATTTTATTTGAATAGCTAAAAAAATCATATGTGCAAAATTTTGGAATGAGCTATAGGCGACCCTCATCGACCTTGAAGTTTTCACATATGTATATTACGTATGTATGTAGGTAAGTATCAGCATCATTTAATGCCGTACAACTTTTTATCACTGCCTTATACACTTAGGGCCATCTTCATAAAAAATAAAATAGGTTTTTAGAATTCTAAAAAGTGTCATTTTCATACAAATTTTCGATTTATAATGCATTAAAGTCTTCTTTATTTTTTATGAATTTGGGTGTTAGTAATTGCTTTTTCTTTGTTCTCCATAAATCACAAGCCCTCTTGCATATTTATTTCAAAACTCAGAAATTTACATGTAGGTCTTCTTTTAAAAAAAATATAAAGAAAGTCGATTTATCAGTNGCTATAGGCGACCCTCATCGACCTTGAAGTTTTCACATATGTATATTACGTATGTATGTAGGTAAGTATCAGCATCATTTAATGCCGTACAACTTTTTATCACTGCCTTATACACTTAGGGCCATCTTCATAAAAAATAAAATAGGTTTTTAGAATTCTAAAAAGTGTCATTTTCATACAAATTTTCGATTTATAATGCATTAAAGTCTTCTTTATTTTTTATGAATTTGGGTGTTAGTAATTGCTTTTTCTTTGTTCTCCATAAATCACAAGCCCTCTTGCATATTTATTTCAAAACTCAGAAATTTACATGTAGGTCTTCTTTTAAAAAAAATATAAAGAAAGTCGATTTATCAGTGCCGCGGAATACCCTATTCACAGGTAAATCTTAAATTGGTAATGTTCGGTTTCTACCGAAGTAGGCTAATTTTTACACTTAACTATATTGTTAGCAAATTTGCAAATCATACTTACCATTACTATTACCTATTACTTTGTTATGAAAATTTATTTGTTAAGTTAAAATTTCCTTGTGGGTAAATGTACGATCACTGGATTGTGCCCTTTTCAGTAATTAAGACACACTTTTTCCAATTTTTATATGTCGGGTTCTGACTCTCACAAAATTAATCATCTCGTCATAAAAAAAAATATTTTAAAAATAGTTCTTGAAAAACTCCCATTTTTCGAAACATGTTTTTTATAAAGAATTAGGCCCCTATTATGAGTTGCTTTCGATCTTCGGCTGTGGTCGAAAGTGCTAATCGAACGAATTTTCATTCGGTATTATGGCGTTCATTCGGTGAAGAATAGCGCTATTGTGAATTTCGCTCGTTTAGGTTGTTCACAATAGTATATTTTCAACTAAATAGTGTGTACATATGTAAAATTGTGCAAATTAAAATGAGATAAAAAAGAAAGCGAGTTTATAAAACGTGGTAAAAATAAGTACACGGAGTTCTGGTTCAACGATTCGTCAGAGGATGAGAGCTTAAAAAACTTTCCAGGGGGAGAAAATGTTTAAGAGAGTTTAAGTGTAGTCTTTCGACTATATTTTGACACACAATATATTTAAGAAATTTTGTGATCCAAATCTATTTAAAATATATTAAAACTATAAACAGCTCTATGATTTTGATCTCAGAGATCGTGCCAACAGAGTGTTGGTATTTTCTTTCTTAAGTGAAACCAGCCTTTCGAGCTTGTATTTAGTATTCACGGCATGAAATTAATAAAAATTGTTTGAAATTAGTGTCTAACCGCCTAAAAGTAAGAAAAGAAAGGCAAAATCATACATTTATTACAATTTTCTAACACTTCGCTACACCACCGAAAGCAAAATTCTGTTCGACAGAAAATTCGATACTCAACGAAAATTTCGACACGCTTGCATAGCTCATAATACGAATTTCACTTTCAATCTTCGATAGCCAGCGAAGATCGAAAATCGAATTCAACTCATAATAAGGGCCTTAAACAAGGGTTACGATGGTGTAATTTTAAATCCCAAATTTACTGATCACTATGCAAATCAACTTAAAAAAGTGCAACTGTTAATAGATGGCTTAACTTTAGGACAATACCATAATAATGCCCGTTTCTTTGTCTTCAAAACGACGTTAGGATGAAGTCTCCACGTAGAGCCCAAGATATAATGATTTGAAGAAGTACATGAATGGTCAGAATCACGAAAAAATTCGAACTTTGACAAATAATATCTCCGAAGAAAATAAAAAAATTTTTCTAAATACCGATTTTATGAAAAAATACCCTTCAACATAGAGCAATGATGCAAAAGTAATGACGAAAAACTAAAGAAGATTGTTGTTGTAAATGATGTCACAGAAAGAAGTGTCAAACTCCTACAGGAATACGCCAATATTTTAACAAAAAATTAAAGCGATATACCATTCTTTTTGCAGATTGTTGCCGAACATGGTAAGAAATGTGCAACTGCAACTAAATCTAATTTAATGTACTTAAGAATTATTATTATTATATTGAAAGAAATAAATAGTTTTTTGTGTTATACTGAATTAAATGTTATTCATACGCACCTACAAAATGCATGTAAAAGCTTTAAGATCGATGAGAGTCGCCTAAAACTTGTCCGATCAATCCAAAATTTTGTACAGATCAGTTTCTTAGGTACTCAAATCAAATGAGGGGTTGGGAGNTAAAAGTAAGAAAAGAAAGGCAAAATCATACATTTATTACAATTTTCTAACACTTCGCTACACCACCGAAAGCAAAATTCTGTTCGACAGAAAATTCGATACTCAACGAAAATTTCGACACGCTTGCATAGCTCATAATACGAATTTCACTTTCAATCTTCGATAGCCAGCGAAGATCGAAAATCGAATTCAACTCATAATAAGGGCCTTAAACAAGGGTTACGATGGTGTAATTTTAAATCCCAAATTTACTGATCACTATGCAAATCAACTTAAAAAAGTGCAACTGTTAATAGATGGCTTAACTTTAGGACAATACCATAATAATGCCCGTTTCTTTGTCTTCAAAACGACGTTAGGATGAAGTCTCCACGTAGAGCCCAAGATATAATGATTTGAAGAAGTACATGAATGGTCAGAATCACGAAAAAATTCGAACTTTGACAAATAATATCTCCGAAGAAAATAAAAAAATTTTTCTAAATACCGATTTTATGAAAAAATACCCTTCAACATAGAGCAATGATGCAAAAGTAATGACGAAAAACTAAAGAAGATTGTTGTTGTAAATGATGTCACAGAAAGAAGTGTCAAACTCCTACAGGAATACGCCAATATTTTAACAAAAAATTAAAGCGATATACCATTCTTTTTGCAGATTGTTGCCGAACATGGTAAGAAATGTGCAACTGCAACTAAATCTAATTTAATGTACTTAAGAATTATTATTATTATATTGAAAGAAATAAATAGTTTTTTGTGTTATACTGAATTAAATGTTATTCATACGCACCTACAAAATGCATGTAAAAGCTTTAAGATCGATGAGAGTCGCCTAAAACTTGTCCGATCAATCCAAAATTTTGTACAGATCAGTTTCTTAGGTACTCAAATCAAATGAGGGGTTGGGAGCAGGAGCTTTCTGACTTTTGAAATCGCCCCTATAGCTAAGGGCCACCCTACTGTGCATGCATCTTAAAAGTGTACATACATAGGTACTTCTACTATCGCGCAGGTGAAAAAATTTCAGTTAGTACGATCAGGGTGGTCAACTATACTTATCTATGAAGTGTCTTATTGAGGATAAAACAGTGCCAAAATGTGCCAAATAGAAAAATAAAAGTGCCAAAAAAGCTTTCATTCATTCCCTGTAGGGAAACGAACTAGTGCGGAACTGGTTTGGTTCTAGTGTGTTTGGAACCATGACTAGTACGCGTTAATTCTCTTTGTATGCTAGCGACTGGCGAATTTAACATGGCGATGTCCTAGGAAGTGTCAATTGTCCCCCGTTGCATCCCTTTGGCTCTAGTTCCGAACCAGTTCTAAATTCGACAGATAATATCTAGTTCGTTTTGCATCCCTTTTTCTATAGTTCCGAACCAGTTCCAAATTCGACAGATGAGATCTAGTTCGTTCTGCATCCCCTTTTCTTTAGTTCCAAACCAGTTCCTAATTCGGCAGATGAGATCTAGTGCGATCTGCATCCATTTTTTATAGTTCCCAACCTGTTATAAATTCGTCACCTTAGATCTACATTTCTAATCAGGCTTGTCGAAACATTTCCCTTCTATATTAAATACGATCGGTTGAAGGAAGGACAATACAATCACAAATGTTTAAACGCATTTATTAAAAATTTATAAACCACATTAGTAGTAGTAGTAGTATTAAACTTAAGTAGTAAGTAAAAAACAAAAGTGCGTTCTGCTTAAAAGTAAAAATATTAGTTCACTTTGTCTTACTTGTCTAAATTTAAGCATATTGATTTTTAAGTAAATTCAGTTCTTTTTAAGCTTATATGTATGAGTTACTTCGAAAGTTTTTGTCGTACTTAAATAAGATATACAGTCAGTCAATAAAGTTTAGGTACAGGGAAGTTTTTACAATACCGGCAACTATATTTTAAATATTTTATTTTTCCCTAACTTTTTATAAAAATATGGTTAGTTCTACTCCAAGAACCACAAAAATCAGAGTTCCACACCTTATGCAAAATTAAAGAAAACTCCGCAAATTTCCATCCAAATATTGCAATTTACACTCTTTAGAAATAAGTTAAGTACGCAGTTTTTTAGCCCATTCAATTTTAGTATAACAAAGTGCAAGTTTGAGGTAGCTAGGACTTACCATTCATATTTAGCAATATTTTTTGTTGTTGTTTGGTAAGTCCTAGCTTCCTCATACTTGCACTTCATTATACTAAA
>NW_016161026.1:5710-22711 GCF_001687245.7 Rhagoletis zephyria
AAAGTTGAATAGGTTAAAATACCCAAAAAGTTTTTAAAAATTCTCCATTTTCGTGAACTTTGCGTAAAGTTTTATGGCCTTATTGATAAAAAGTAAAAAAGGTTTATAAACTGAAAAATGTATGAAAGTGCCATTTTATTAAGCTCTTTAAACCCACTTTATTTTTTTATGAAAAAGGCCATTAAACTTTAACTTATTTGGTTTATGTTATGCAACAGACTACACGAAATTTCAGTTTATTTTAAGTGATGGAAAAAATTGAATGATAGTAATCCATATAAGCAAATAAAATTGGGTTGCCAAAGGAAGAACAAATTTAAAAATGGTGTTTTTTAAAAAGTATTCGATACTACGAGTACTTTACAAAGTATCGAGTAAAATCACCAAATAAGGTATCGAGTATTAAAGTACTCATTTTTATACGTTGATTTTTAGCATTTATTTATTTTTTTGCTGACAGTGTCTTCCATATAAAAAGAATTATCGAACATACTTTGAATGGAAGAAACTCTCAGTAAAAATAATACCAAAAATCAACTAAAATTTAATGGGCTGCAAAACTTCATTTTACAAATTTTTATAAAAAGTCTGATTTGAATGTTGCAAATTGGTATGCAAATTTATTGAATTTTCCCGAGTTTAGCACAAAGTTTAACAATTTTATTTTTATGTTTTTTCATATATTTATTATAAACTGTATTTTTATAAAGAATAAAAAAAGGTTCATGCATTGTGAAAAATTCTCTGTGCTTTAGTTGTGATCAGTTGTTTTGTTTTGTTGGCGTACGTTGGAATGATCTCATGATCTCATGTTTTTATGTTTTTGTTTTTGTCTGTCAAAATAAAATTTCACTACATCCTTTCGCACGTCGAAATGAAAGAGAAGGGGGCGAGAGGCCCACCCTAAAATGTCCCGATTTGGCAACAGAGATATCTGGCAGCCCTAGTTTAAGGTAGACTTTACATTTCAAGAACTTTTCTATTTAGAGCAACAAAATAAAATATTTATACTTAGGAGCTGTTTTCATTATAAAGGTTTGCTAAAGCAGCAGCGGTATGCTACCGCGCGGTATACCTCCGTACGGCATGTTTGCTTATGTATGGATACACATACATGCATACATTTGTATGTACCCTGTGGGGAAAATCTCTAGCTCTGAACTGGTGCGCCTGTAGTACGTTTAGACCCAGCACTGGTTCGCGATAAATCTCTTTTGCACACAAACAACTGGCGAATTTAACATGGCGATGTCCTAGGAAGTGTCAATTGCCCCCCGCTGCATCCCTTTTTCGATAGTTCCTAACTAGTTCTAAATTCTATAGTTCCGAACCAGTTTTAAAATCGCCAGACGAAAGAAAAAAGTATCATGATTTTTCAATCTTTTCGGTTCTCCTGTGTGCGATTTTACATTATTTTCAAAGAAACGTTTGAAATTAAATTTGTTTGAATGATTGTAAGAAATGTACGTTTACATACCTTTGGCTGTAGCTGACTTTGCAGAGGTGCTCGCTGTTATTGGTTAGATTCCAGATGGCCCCAAGATGCTAATATGTTAACACAAAGTATTGTTTTGTATTACCAGACTATGAAATAGCATCTGCAAAGTGCAGAATGAAAGTGCATTTGAACGAAAAATCCTCCAAACACATATCTATGTAAAGTAAACAAGCCCCCGCTGCATCCCTTTTTCGATAGTTTCGAACTAGTTCTAAATTCGACAGATAAGATCTAGTTCGTTCTGCGTCCCTTCTTTTATTATTCCGAACCAGTTCTAAATTCATCACTTTAGATATAGATTTCTAATGAAAAAAGAGAAATAAACTGGTGGGGATCTACTTACTATCGGTCTGGCTCGTTTTTGGCGATAAAGATCTTGTACGGAACTAGAAATTTTATGCACCAGTCCGCGGTTTCCCTGCAGGGTAGTTAACTTACATACATATGCCTCCACAGAATGCTATATGTGTATTCTTGTAATACTATATATACCCTGCAAAAAATTGTGTGAAAAATCTCTATAGAGAGTATTCCGCGATTACTCTCAATCGGGTACAATTGGGCATTAATTAGTCGCAACTAGTCTTATACGGGTACTAATGGAGGTCAATTAGTCTCGACTCATCCCTTATGGGTATAATTGGAGATCAATTAGTCCCCAACTCATCCCTAACGGGTACTATTAACTATTTAATGATATGTACGCACTTAGTCAATGAAATTTTACATGCGGCGTTGGCACACAGAGAGAGTATTCGCCTAACAAAACTGAGCACACCGGTTCGAATCTCAGCTGGTGCAAATTTTTATTTTTTATTTTTTAAAAGTGACTAGTCGCTTTTTATACCCATTCGGGTATAAAGGTGAACAATTAGTCTCTTCATAGGACATGTTCGAACAAAAGCGAACAGTTCATTCCATATAAAGAGATCAAAAGTGGTATTAGTCACATGCTCCTTTGCAATTGCTCCCGGAGTCATCCCGGATTAGTCCCATTTTTTGCAGGGTACCTCGTTCGAAAGCAAACATAAAACCTAAACTTATATTAGCTTTAACTTTTAACGTTTGTGCAGCTCCCTATGTTTGTCTTCATCTTAAGCAGGAATCATTCAATTTGTACATTTTGGCAGCTACAGAGTGGTGTTTTTCGGAAATTCTTTTATTGAGCTGAACTCAAATTTCTAAACAACACCACTCTGTGCCTGCCAAAATGTACAAATGTACAAATCGTGTGATATTCGCTTTTTGACAGCGTTTTCACTACTGCTAGTGATAGCAGAGCGTAATTTGCCGGCGCAATTAAGTAGTATAGCTGTAGGCACTGGTATGATAGATTCTATTGTGAATTCCTTGGTGAGATTTAGTTTGAATGAATCAGCTGTTAACCTTGTGATATTTCTATACGAATATCTGTAGAGCACCTACCTGGTGTGTGGTTTGTACTTGAACTGAATGCTTAAATTAAATAAGACAACGACTCGTTTCTGATAATGCTTTTAATTCGTGACAGACTGGGCGCGTTCATAACACTAAGATTGTCTAACCGTTTACTGTTTGTCCTCGAAGCGCGCGGTTTAGTAGTTCCGCTCATTTCAACAGTTGCCAACTCTCCGGCATTTTTCCATCGTACAATTTTATTGCTACCTGAACTCAACGTGTTTTGCTCAGCCTAAACAGATGATCTAAAAGATTTACGCCGCTTATATTAAATGTATTATGCTCATAAATGGTGGGTCAATAAAAATATTATGTCCTGGTTATATAAAATAGAACTGAAAAGTTCAAAATAAAATAATATAAAAATAATATTTTTAAAAAACAAGGTTTTGTTTAACCTGTACAATAGGGTGGTCCCAAAATGCATGTGAAAAAGTAAAGACGGAATTTTTATGCTCTCACCCCCTAGGATTGTTCTATACCGAAAAAATATACCCTTATTTTTATACCCGAGCGCACTTGTGCACAAGGGTATATTAATTTTGTTCACATAACGGTTGTTTGTAACAGCCAAAACGAATCGAGATAGATATAGACAAATGTATACATAAATGATCAGGATGAAAAAAGAAATCGATTAAGCCATGTCTGTCTGTCCGTCCGTCCGTGTACACGATAACTCGAGCAAAAATTTAGATATCTCAACGAAATTTGGTATGTAGGTTTCCCTTAATCCAAGGTAGGTTGGTATTGAAAATGGGCGAAATCGGACTGTAACCACGCCCACTTCCCATATAACGGTAATTTCCAGAAATACGAAAACTGCGATATTTTAGTAACTGTCGATGGCCCGGGATCAATAAAAACGAATTTAACGCACGTTTGATTTACTTGCGATAGCTGTGGTTTATTTCTAAACATAAAGTTATTTAAACTTAGGACGTAAATACGCATTTAATAAATTGAATTGTTTTACTCACCGCTGTGTGCCTTTCCGGGTGCTTGCCAACGAATGAAACAAATTTTACAAGAAGGACAGAATATAAATGAGGGCGAATGAATTCGCCGCGATACAGGACAAAGGGAAACGACGAATAAGCAGAAAGGCAAGCAGCGATCAGTTTACAGGGTAGCCAGATCAAACTTCAAATGTAAAGGTATTCATTCAATAGGTGGCGTTCTGGGACATCCCCGCCCCCGTGAATCTTCCGATTCACCAGCTTCAATATCCAGAACGGCTAACTTTGCAACGGCTCTTCGCTTCACCCCGGAGTTCGTGCGCACATCAACTTGCTGTATCTCACCATCTTTGCCAGGATACAACTGCTCCACCACGCCTCGGCACCATTGCCTTCTTGGAACGTTAGGGTCGCACAGGAATACTAAGTCCCCTTCCTTCAACGGTTTTGTTGGTTGACACCACTTCTCACGACGTGTTAGCGTCGGAAAATACTCCAGCACCCATCTCTTCCAGAAATGGTATCTGAGTTGGCGAGTAATTCGCCCCCGCTGACGCATAGCACGGGGAGTGGTTGATATTTCGGTCACACTGGGCGTATGCGCAGTATTGGATGACCCCAGCAGGAAATCGTTCAGCGTTAACGGCTGCTCTTGGTTGGGAGAGATGGGCAGGTGCGTGAGACGCCGCGAGTTGACGACGTTTTCCGCCTCGAGCAGAAAGCAATTGAGTGTGTGCTCACGTGGGTCCACTTCTTTAGTGTTAGCGCAACACTCGCTTGACGCACTGCACCATCCTCTCCCAGGCGCCTCCTTCAGCTGGGTTAAACGGCGAGTTAAATACCCAATCGATGCCTCCTTGCGACAATTCACCATGCACACGCTCGCAGTCGAAAACTTCAGAGAATCGTTTGGCTTCATTATTGGCGCCAACGAAGTTCTTTCCGTTATCGGATCTCAACCTCACAGGCACTCCTCTGCGGTTAACAAAGTTGCGAAGGACGATGATGCAGGAGTCAGTGTTCAAGTCGTGTACCATTTCCAGGTGCACTGCTCGTGTGGTAAGGCAGGTGAAAAGTGCCACCCACCGCTTTTCGGCGCTGCGCCGTACTGTTACGTTGAGGGGTCCAAAATAGTCCATGCCAGTGTATGTAAACGGCCTAACGTGGGGCGTGAGCCTATCGATGGGAAGCGGCCCCTTTAGTGGCGGAACCGGTGTCGCCTTACGGAGGCGGCACACATTACAGCTGGCGCTGACGTTTCGTAGAAGCGTCCTTAACCGAGGTACCCAGTAGACGCGGCGGATGGCGCATATTGTAGCTTCAGAATTTTGATGACCCATGAGAACGTGATGATGTGCTGTAACTAGCTTCGTATATGCGTGAGTGGGTGGCAATATTATGGGGTGCCTCGTGTACACCATCCTCGTCGAGGTATGGCAGCAGTTGTAGCAACGAGCTCTGTCTCGTTATGTCTTGTCCATCGCGTATCTGCTGAATTTCTTCGGAGAAGGATTCGCCCTGAACCAGTCGGCATAGGAGCAGTTTCGCCGCTTCAAGATCGCCAGCACTAAGACCGTAGGGACTCTTAATTTGAATTCGGCGACAGGTTTTGACGAACAGTATAACCCAGGCTGTGGTCCTCAACAACCTGTTGTATGAAGAGTAGCGATTAAAGTTTATGAAATTTTGACTTACGATGGTTATTGCGTGTTGTGGTCGTAGTTCTTCATCTGAGTCGGGGGAAACTGCATCTTCGGAGGGCCAGGCATGCTCCTTCCTCTTCTCGCAGAAACGACGGGCCTAGTACCCAGCGCACAGTAGGTCCAAACACGATTGCATGGTTCGCGCGCGTGGCTTCGTCGGCCACGTTTTCTGCTGTGGGTATCCATCGCCACTCGGACACTTGCGTGGGGGCTAAAACTTCAGCAATTCTGTGCTGAACAAACGGCTTATATTTACGGTGCTTGCTTCGAACCCATTAGATGACCGTCGTTGAATCACACCAAAGGAAACGTTTGTTTGGTTTAAAGGAGTGAGCTTCGCATACGGCTTGCTGTAGACGCGTTCCTAATACGGCAGCTTGCAGCGTAAGCGCGGTACGGTAAGCGGCTTCAATGGAGCGCACTCACCACGAGCGTTCTTGGCTCTCCAATACGTGGCGGCAGCAAAGGCATTCTCGCTGGCGTCGACAAATGTGTGTAACTGTAGTGTTTCCGTTGCACCGTTGCGGAAGTAGAATCGAGGACAGGTATACCTGACCACCGATGGCAGTTGCCTCCGCCACTTTTCCTATGACGCAGCAATGTTTACTGGCAGTGGTTCATCCCAGCGCGTTTCATGCCTCCACACCTCTCGCATTAACAGCTTCGCCCCGACAACAAAGTTACCCAGGAACCCCAGGGGATCAAATATGGACATGACCACACTGAGGAGCTCCCCCTTCGTAGGATATCTAGTACCGCTCATCTCCGCTTCACTCACGTTATTGAATTTGAGTCCAAATTTGAAGTTGTCAGTCGTGGAGCGCCAATGCAAACCCAGTACCCGCTCAGTGCCCAGACCATTCTTTATCCCAATAACCTTATCGACATCAACGCCATCCAACGCAGCAATCACCTCCGTCGAGTTCGATGTAAAATTGCGAAGCTCGAAGCCGGCTCCCATGTGAATCGCTCTTACCTGTGCCCCGATGTCGATGGCTTCCCTTGGCGAGTTGAAGCTATCTACGAAGTCGTCCACGTAATGATGCCGCCGTATAGCGGCTGTCGCTATCGTGTTCTAACGCGTTTCGTATTTTAACGTAGTGGGCCGCACAAGGGGAGCAAGCGGCTCCAAATTTCATCACGCGCATCTTGTACACATCGGGAGTTCGGCCAGAGTCACCGTCACGCCATAAAAATCGCTGGGCGCGTCTATCCTCTGGGCGTATAAGCACTTGGTGGAACATTTCCCTGATGTCGCCACACAAGCCAACTGCCCGTTCACGGAACCGGAAAAGAATAGACGGCAGCGGTTTGTATTCTTGTGGCCCCTTAAGCAGGCGACTGTTTAAGGAGATGCCATTGACCTCGGCGGCAGCGTCAAACACGATTCGCAGTTTGAACGGCTTGTTCGGATTCACTACCGCGAAATGCGGCAAGTACCAGGTACGTGGCGTCGACGGAGCGTATTCAGACGTTGCGAGTCTGCGTGCGTAGCCCTTCTCAAGGTAGCTGTCAATGATTTGCTTATAGGCGACAGCAAATCCAACATCACGACTCATTTTTCTTTCAACGCTTCTTAGCCTATTGAGCGCCATTCCGTAGCTATCTGGCAATTGAACGTCGTCGTGCTTCCATAGCAGTCCTGTCTGGAAACGTGGTCCAACGCGACAGGTTGTCGACTCCAAGATGGCTCGTGCACGGATGTCGGCCTCGCTTTCGATAGGTGGTGATGGTCTCACACCAAAGATTTCAGTCTCAAAATCGGCGACCATGTCGTGAAGCGCTTCATCCCGACTGGAGTTCACGAATAGACACGTTATTGGCGAGGGCGAGCATTTACTAACTGGACCGAACACCACCCAGCCGAGCTCCGTTTTGGCTGCAAATGGCCCGTTTTTCCTCATCGTAATGGTGGTCGATGATAAACCCAAATGGCAATTGTCTATGCCGATGAGGAGTCGTGGGGTCGCACCAGAGTGGGGTTGCATTGGCAAGTGGCGCGCTTCTTTGTCGTCCAGTATTAAATCGCTGCGACTAAGGCTTTGTGTTGGCAGCTGAAGATTACGTACGGCGTGAACTCGTTGCAGGCTGTGCCTTTTTTTCATACCGGCACCGCTTATATGTAGGTCAACTAAAGTGGCAGGCTCTTGTACCGCATGTCCCCCGAACCATTGTACATGCAGGCTGTGTGGCCGTCCTTGCAAGTCCAACTCCTTTGCAAGGCTACTATCGAGCATCGTTATAGATGAGCCCTCATCGAGTAAAGCGTAGGTGTCGACGCGGCGTTGCTTTCCGTACAATGTGACCGGGAGGATACGATAGAGCAGCTTTCTCTCTGGGGAGTTGGTAGCACAACTTAGTACTGTTGCGCCTTTATCGCGAGACGGTTGCTGATGAGGATTGTTTGGTGGCGACGTAGACCGTGATGACGCAGAGCGGGCGACGCTTCGTGACGATGACGTGGGTGGAGCTGACGGGCGCTCTGACCGGAACTCATGGAGCAATCTGTGATGTGCCCGATTGCACCCATCGATACCACAAAGCTTACGTCTTCTGCAACTGCTTGTAGTGTGACCCGCATTTAGGCAGGCGAAACATAATCGCCGGGATTTAACTTCGGTCCATCGATCGCTCACCGTTGCTTCAATTAGGCGCTTGCAGTCAGCTGGCTTGTGCTGGCCCTGGCATAACGGGCATTTTCTCGACATCGTCTCGTCCAAGTGGAGTACCATGCGGCGTTTGGGCTCACGAGCAGGATGTTGACATTCATCGTTAACCGTGCATATAACGTTGGCAAGTGATGTAAGCCAATCACTAAAATGTAGTGCGGTAGCTCGCATCTGCAGGGCGGTGGCGTACCTGCCCCACTCAATGCGTTTGCTCATGGGTAACTTCGCGATAAGTTCATCAAGCAACATCGGATTGGAGATATGATGTTCGGCGCCAGCTGACTGCAAGAAAGCACAAACGTTTTTCACTTTGGTCGCAAACGGTATTAGCTTACTCAAAAAATTCTCGGAAATTGGCGCTATTTCCTTAACCTGCGCTAACTGACTACGAACCAGTTGCTCTGGCCGCCCAAACCTGAACTTCAACTGTTCAATAATGCATCCAACATTGTTAGGGTGGATCAGCAACGATTTCACCGTCTCACGCGCATCGCCTTTCAAACACCTTTGAAGACGCTGGTTGTTATCAAAATTACTATACCCATATGCCGCCGTCGACTCCATAAACGCAGCATAAAACACGGGCCAGTCTTCCGGTCTACCACTAAAATCAGGCAAGTCTAGCAATTTCTTAGGGAAGTTAAAATTATTTGGTGAGTACTGTAAGTTTGCGTGAGCCCCGTTGGCCTGAGTTGTCGGTATCGGAGCGCTCGATGACTGCGATGAAAATACATCGTTCGTGGGGAGCGCTGAAGCGTTGCGCAAATTACCAGACATTGCGCTACAAATAACGGGCCGTGGTATAAAACTGTACGAATTCACCGAGGTAGGCGGCGGCATAAATGGGGCTTCAATAAAGGGCGTAGAGGTACCCGACTGTACGTTAGTTGGCAGTGCGTTTGTTAGCGGTGCTTCGAATTGCGTTTGCGTTGACCGCGGCGGCGCTGGCGGTGCTGGCTGCGGCGGAGGTGCTGGCTGCGACTGCGCGACTACGCTGCTGGCGTAAGTAACGGCAGAACTACCGTTGCTCAATAACGCTGCTCGAAGAACTTCATTTTGGGCTTCACGCTCCCGCAACTGTACCTGGGTGTCCCTCAAGTGGAGCTCCAGCATGGCTATGCGTCTCTCGATGTCGTCGAAGTTATGACTAGCAGAGCTATTTTCGGGGATTTGGCGTGACACCGGCACGGAGTCGGTGCCTGCGACCGTGTGAACGGCTGGGGCGGCTAGGGCTCCATCGTCGATAGGCATTTGGTCGGTTGTGGCGGCTGTACTAGAGACACTGGTGGGCACGTTAGAACTATTACTTACTGCGGTGTTAAAGGACGCTTCCAATATTGGCGATAATAATGCGTTGCTGTTAATGCTGGTGTTATTCATGAGGCGGGCGCTTCTACGTGGCGGTGTCCGTTCCATGCGTGGAGGTGAAGACGGCAAACAAATTTATGTAGCACAAGTGGAGGAAAGTATGTGGCAGTCGAATTTTAGAGATATCGCAAACGTTGCACACATAACAAAGATTGGCGGCAAAAAAAAATGTTAACAATCCCAAATGCGTTGAATGTGAAAAAACGAAAAGTAATGCTACGACCGCAAATAACGGAGGCGCTGCGGTGGCCGTCGCAAAATACCGGTAGCGTAGGGCTTCGCTGGCAAATCAAAGAAACAGCATTGGCGCTGCTGCTGCAATAAGCGAAATAAAGGTTGTCGATGGCCCCGGATCAATAAAAACGAATTTAACGCACGTTTGATTTACTTGCGATAGCTGTGGTTTATTTCTAAACATAAAGTTATTTAAACTTAGCACGTAAATACACATTTAATAAATTGAATTGTTTTACTCACCGCTGTGTGCCTTTCCGGGTGCTTGCCAACGAATGAAACAAATTTTACAAGAAGGACAGAATATAAATGAGGGCGAATGAATTCGCCGCGATACAGGACAAAGGGAAACGACGAATAAGCAGAAAGGCAAACAGCGATCAGTTTACAGGGTAGCCAGATCAAACTTCAAATGTAAAGGTATTCATTCAATAGGTGGCGTTCTGGGACAACCCCGCCCCCGTGAATCTTCCGATTCACCAGCTTCAATATCCAGAACGGCTAACTTTGCAACGGCTCTTCGCTTCACCCCGGAGTTCGTGCGCACATCAACTTGCTGTATCTCACCATCTTTGCCAGGATACAACTGCTCCACCACGCCTCGGCACCATTGCCTTCTTGGAACGTTAGGGTCGCACAGGAATACTAAGTCCCCTCCCTTCAACGGTTTTGTTGGTTGACACCACTTCTCACGACGTGTTAGCGTCGGGAGATACTCCAGCACCCATTTCTTCCAGAAATGGTCTCTGAGTTGGCGAGCAATTCGCCACTGCTGACGCATAGCACGGGGAGTGGTTGGTATTTCGGTCACACTGGGCGTATGCGCAGTATTGGATGACCCCAGCAGGAAATCGTTCGGCGTTAACGGCTGCTCTTGGTTGGGAGAGATGGGCAGGTGCGTGAGAGGCCGGGAGTTGACGACGTTTTCCGCCTCGAGCAGAAAGCAATTGAGTGTGTGCTCACGTGGGGCCACTTCTTTTAGCGTTTGGCGCAACACTCGCTTGACGCACTGCACCATCCTCTCCCAGGCGCCTCCTTCAGCTGGGTTAAACGGCGAGTTAAATACCCAATCGATGCCTCGTTGCGACAATTCACCCTGCACACGCTCGCAGTCGAAAACTTCAGAGAATCGTTTGGCTTCATTATTGGCGCCAACGAAGTTCTTTCCGTTATCGGATCTCAACCTCACAGGCACTCCTCTGCGGTTAACAAAGTTGCGAAGGACGATGATGCAGGAGTCAGTGCTCAAGTCGTGTGCCATTTCCAGGTGCACTGCTCGTGTGGTAAGGCAGGTGAAAAGTGCCACCCACCGCTTTTCGGTGCTGCGCCGTACTGTTACGTTGAGGGGTCCAAAATAGTCCATGCCAGTGTATGTAAACGCCCTAACGTGGGGCGTGAGCCTATCGATGGGAAGCGGCCCCATTAGTGGCGGAACCGGTGTCGCCTTACGGAGGCGGCACACATTACAGCTGGCGCTGACGTTTCGTAGAAGCGTCCTTAACCGAGGTACCCAGTAGACGCGGCGGATGGCGCATATTGTAGCTTCAGAATTTTGATGACCCATGAGAACGTGATGATGTGCTGTAACTAGCTTCGTATATGCGTGAGTGGGTGGCAATATTATGGGGCGCCTCGTGTAGATCGGAAGCCAGCTGGCGGCATCAATGCGCCCGCGAGCACGTAGTACACCATCCTCGTCTAGGTATGGCAGCAGTTGTAGCAACGAGCTCTGTCTCGTTATGTCTTGTCCATCGCGTATCTGCTGAATTTCTTCGGAGAAGGATTCGCCCTGAACCAGTCGGCATAGGAGCAGTTTCGCCGCTTCAAGATCGCCAGCACTAAGACCGTAGGGACTCTTAATTTGAATTCGGCGACAGGTTTTGACGAACAGTATAACCCAGGCTGTGGTCCTCAACAACCTGTTGTATGAAGAGAAGCGATTAAAGTTTATGAAATTTTGACTTACGATGGTTAATGCGTGTTGTGGTCGTAGTTCTTCATCGTACTCATCTGAGTCGAGGAAAACTGCATCTTCGGAGGGCCAGGCATGCTCCTCTTCTCGTAGAAACGACGGGCCTAGTACCCAGCGCACAGTAGGTCCAAACACGATTGCGTGGTTCGCGCGCGTGGCTTCGTCGGCCACGTTTTCTGCCGTGGGTATCCATCGCCACTCGGACACTTGCGTGGTGGCTAAAACTTCAGCAATTCTGTGCTGAACAAACGGCTTATATTTACGGTGCTTGCTTCGAACCCATTTGATGACCGTCGTTGAATTACACCAAAGGAGACGTTTGTTTGGTTTAAAGGAGTGTGCTTCGCATACGGCTTGCTGTAGATGCATTCCTAATACGGCAGCTTGCAGCTCTAAGCCCGGTACGGTAAGCGGCTTCAATGGAGCGCACTTAGATTTCGCGCAAATGAAGGCAACCTCTACCTCACCACGAGCGTTCTTGGCTCTCCAATACGTGACGGCAGCAAAGGCATTCTCGCTGGCGTCGACAAATGTGTGTAACTGTAGTGTTTCCGGCGCACCGTTGCGGAAGTAGAATCGAGGACAGGTATACCTGACTACCGATGGCAGTTGCCTCCGCCACTTTTCCAATGACGCAGCAATGTTTACTGGAAGTGGTTCATCCCAGCGCGTTTCATGCCTCCACACCTCTCGCATTAACAGCTTCGCCCCGACAACAAAGTTACCCAGGAGCCCCAGCGGATCAAATATGGACATGACCACACTGAGGAGCTCCCTCTTCGTAGGACATCTAGTACCGCTCATCACCGCTTCACTCACGTTACTGAATTTGAGTCCAAATTTGAAGTTGTCAGTCGTGGAGTGCCAATGCAAACGCAGTACCCGCTCAGTGCCCAGACCATTCTTTATCCCAATAACCTTATCGACGTCAACGCCATCCAACGCAGCAATCACCTCCGTCGAGTTCGATGTAAAATTGCGAAGCTCGAAGCCGGCGCCCATGTGAATCGCTCTTACCTGTGCCCCGATGTCGATGGCTTCCCTTGGCGAGTTGAAGCTATCTACGAAGTCGTCCACGTAATGATTTTCCAAAATAGCAGTAATAGCGCGGGCTGTATAGCGGCTGTCGCTGTTGTGTTCTAACGCGTTTCGTGTTTTAACGTAGTGGGCCGCACAAGGGGAGCAAGCGGCTCCAAATGTCATCACGCGCATCTCGTACACATCGGGAGTTCGGCCAGAGTCACCGTCACGCCATAAAAATCGCTGGGCGCGTCTATCCTCTGGGCGTATAAGCACTTGGTGGAACATTTCCCTGATGTCGCCACACAAGCCAACTGCCCGTTCACGGAACCGGAAAAGAATAGACGGCAGCGGTTTGTATTCTTGTGGCCCCTTAAGCAGGCGACTGTTTAAGGAGATGCCATTGACCTCGGCGGCAGCGTCAAACACGATTCGCAGTTTGAACGGCTTGTTCGGATTCACTACCGCGAAATGCGGCAAGTACCAGGTACGTGGCGTCGACGAAGCGTATTCAGACGTTGCGAGTCTGCGTGCGTAGCCCTTCTCAAGGTAGCTGTCAATGATTTGCTTATAGGCGACAGCAAATCCAACATCACGACTCATTTTTCTTTCAACGATCCTTAGCCTATTGAGCGCCATTCCGTAGCTATCTGGCAATTGAACGTCGTCGTGCTTCCATAGCAGGTTGTCGACTCCAAGATGGCTCGTGCACGGATGTCGGCCTCGCTTTCGATAGGTGGCGATGGTCTCACACCAAAGCTCTCAGTCTCAAAAAAATCGGCGACCATGTCGTGAAGCGCTTCATCCCGACTGGAGTTCACGAATAGACACGTTATTGGCGAGGGCGAGCATTTACTAACTGGACCGAACACCACCCAGCCGAGCTCCGTTTTGGCTGCAAATGGCCCGTTTTTCCTCATCGTAATGGTGGTCGATGATAAACCCAAATGGCAATTGTCTATGCCGATGAGGAGTCGTGGGGTCGCACCAGGGTGGGGTTGCATTGGCAAGTGGCGCGCTTCTTTGTCGTCCAGTATTAAATCGCTGCGACTAAGGCTTTGTGTTGGCAGCTGAAGATTACGTACGGCGTGAACTCGTTGCAGGCTGTGCCTTTTTTTCATACCGGCACCGCTTATATGTAGGTCAACTAAAGTGGCAGGCTCTTGTACCGCATGTCCCCCGAACCATTGTACATGCAGGCTGTGTGGCCGTCCTTGCAAGTCCAACTCCTTTGCAAGGCTACTATCGAGCATCGTTATAGATGAGCCCTCATCGAGTAAAGCGTAGGTGTCGACGCGGCGTTGCTTTCCGTACAATGTGACCGGGAGGATACGATAGAGCAGCTTTCTCTCTGGGGAGTTAGTAGCACAACTTAGTGCTGTTGCGCCTTTATCGCGAGACGGTTGCTGATGAGGATTGTTTGGTGGCGACGTAGACCGTGATGACGCAGAGCGGGCGACGCTTCGTGACGATGACGTGGGTGGAGCTGACGGGCGCTCTGACCGGAACTCATGGAGCAATCTGTGATGTGCCCGATTGCACCCATCGATACCACAAAGCTTACGTCTTCTGCAACTGCTTGTAGTGTGACCCGCATTTAGGCAGGCGAAACATAATCGCCGGGATTTAACTTCGGTCCATCGATCGCTCACCGTTGCTTCAATTAGGCGCTTGCAGTCAGCTGGCTTGTGCTGGCCCTGGCAGAACGGGCATTTTCTCGACATCGTCTCGTCCAAGTGGAGTACCATGCGGCGTTTGAGCTCACGAGCAGGATGTTGACATTCATCGTTAACCGTGCATATAACGTTGGCAAGTGATGTAAGCCAATCACTAAAATGTAGTGCGGTAGCTCGCATCTGCAGGGCGGTGGCGTACCTGCCCCACTCAATGCGTTTGCTCATGAGTAACTTCGCGATAATTTCATCAAGCAACATCGGATTGGAGATATGATCTTCGGCGCCAGATGACTGCAAGAAAGCACAAACGTTTTTCACTTTGGTCGCAAACGATATTAGCTTACACAAAAAGTTCTCGGAAATTGGCGCTATTTCCTTAACCTGCGCTAACTGACTACGAACCAGTTGCTCTGGCCGCCCAAACCTGAACTTCAACTGTTCAATAATGCATCCAACATTGTTAGGGTGGATCAGCAACGATTTCACCGTCTCACGCGCATCGCCTTTCAAACACCTTTGAAGACGCTGGTTGTTATCAAAATTACTATACCCATATGCCGCCGTCGACTCCATAAAAACAGCATAAAACACGGGCCAGTCTTCCGGTCTACCACTAAAATCAGGCAAGTCTAGCAATTTCTTAGGGAAGTTAAAATTATTTGGTGAGCACTGTAAGTTTGCGTGAGCCCCGTTGGCCTGAGTTGTCGGTATGAAAATACATCGTTCGCGGGGAGCACTGAAGCGTTGCGCAAATTATCAGACATTGCGCTACAAATAACGGGCCGTGGTATAAAACTGTACGAATTCACCGAGGTAGGCGGCGGCATAAATGGGGCTTCAATAAAGGGNGCTCGATGACTGCGATGAAAATACGTCGTTCGTGGGGAGCTCTGAAGCGTTGCGCAAATTACCAGACATTGCGCTACAAATAACGGGCCGTGGTATAAAACTGTACGAATTCACCGAGGTAGGCGGCGGCATAAATGGGGCTTCAATAAAGGGCGTAGAGGTACCCGACTGTACGTTAGTTGGCAGTGCGTTTGTTAGCGGTGCTTCGAATTGCGTTTGCGTTGACCGCGGCGGTGCTGGCTGCGACTGCGCGACTACGCTGCTGGCGTAAGTAACGGCAGAACTACCGTTGCTCAATAACGCTGCTCGAAGAACTTCATTTTGGGCTTCACGCTCCCGCAACTGTACCTGGGTGTCCCTCAAGTGGAGCTCCAGCATGGCTATGCGTCTCTCGATGTCGTCGAAGCTATTTTCGGGGATTTAGCGTGACACCGGCACGGAGTCGGTGCCTGCGACCGTGTGAACGGCTGGGGCTCCATCGTCGATAGGCATTTGGTCGGTTGTGGCGGCTGTACTACAGACACTGGTGAGCACGTAAGAACTATTACTTACTGCGGTGTTAAATGACGCTTCCAATATTGGCGATAATAATGCGTTGCTGTTAATGCTGGTGTTATTCATGAGGCGGGCGCTTCTACGTGGCGGTGCCCGTTCCATGCGTGGAGGTGAAGACGGCAAACAAATTTATGTAGCACAAGTGGAGGAAAGTATGTGGCAGTCGAATTTTAGAGATATCGCAAACGTTGCACAGTAATAGTTCTTACGTGCTCACCAGTGTCTCTAGTACAGCCGCCACAACCGACCAAATGCCTATCGACGATGGAGCCCTAGCCGCCCCAGCCGTTCACACGGTCGCAGGCACCGACTCCGTGCCGGTGTCACGCCAAATCCCCGAAAATAGCTCTGCTAGTCATAACTTCGACGACATCGAGAGACGCATAGCCATGCTGGAGCTCCACTTGAGGGACACCCAGGTACAGTTGCGGGAGCGTGAAGCCCAAAATGAAGTTCTTCGAGCAGCGTTATTGAGCAACGGTAGTTCTGCCGTTACTTACGCCAGCAGCGTAGTCGCGCAGTCGCAGCCAGCACCGCCGCGGTCAACGCAAACGCAATTCGAAGCACCGCTAACAAACGCACTGCCAACTAACGTACAGTCGGGTACCTCTACGCCCTTTATTGAAGCCCCATTTATGCCGCCGCCTACCTCGGTGAATTCGTACAGTTTTATACCACGGCCCGTTATTTGTAGCGCAATGTCTGGTAATTTGCGCAACGCTTCAGAGCTCCCCACGAACGACGTATTTTCATCGCAGTCATCGAGCGCTCCGATACCGACAACTCAGGCCAACGGGGCTCACGCAAACTTACAGTACTCACCAAATAATTTTAACTTCCCTAAGAAATTGCTAGACTTGCCTGATTTTAGTGGTAGACCGGAAGACTGGCCCGTGTTTTATGCTGTTTTTATGGAGTCGACGGCGGCATATGGGTATAGTAATTTTGATAACAACCAGCGTCTTCAAAGGTGTTTGAAAGGCGATGCGCGTGAGACGGTGAAATCGTTGCTGATCCACCGTAACAATGTTGGATGCATTATTGAACAGTTGAAGTTCAGG
>NW_016161026.1:22736-23616 GCF_001687245.7 Rhagoletis zephyria
TATACACATGTAACCATAAGTGGGCGTGGCTACGCCCTTTTCCAAAAATGTATAATATTCTTATTTTTCGTCAAAAAATTGTTGTAAATATCAATTTTGAGTGAATTATCTTCAGTAGTTACTGTCCCAGAACGCCACCTTTACATTTGAAGTTTGATCTGGCTACCCTGTAAACCTATCGCTGTTTGCCTTTCTGCTTATTCGTCGTTTCCCTTTGTCCTGTATCGCGGCGAATTCATTCGCCCTCATTTATATTCTGTCCTTCTTGTAAAATTTGTTTCATTCGTTGGCAAGCACCCGGAAAGGCACACAGCGGTGAGTAAAACAATTCAATTTATTAAATGTGTATTTACGTGCTAAGTTTAAATAACTTTATGTTTAGAAATAAACCACAGCTATCGCAAGTAAATCAAACGTGCGTTAAATTCGTTTTTATTGATCCGGGGCCATCGACAACCTTTATTTCGCTTATTGCAGCAGCAGCGCCAATGCTGTTTCTTTGATTTGCCAGCGAAGCCCTACGCTACCGGTATTTTGCGACGGCCACCGCAGCGCCTCCGTTATTTGCGGTCGTAGCATTACTTTTCGTTTTTTCACATTCAACGCATTTGGGATTGTTAACATTTTTTTTTGCCGCCAATCTTTGTTATGTTACTGCGGTGTTAAATGACGCTTCCAATATTGGCGATAATAATGCGTTGCTGTTAATGCTGGTGTTATTCATGAGGCGGGCGCTTCTACGTGGCGGTGCCCGTTCCATGCGTGGAGGTGAAGACAGCAAACAAATTTATGTAGCACAAGTGGAGGAAAGTATGTGGCAGTCGAATTTTAGAGATATCGCAAACGTTGCACACATAACAAAGATTGGCGGCAAAAAAAA
>NW_016161026.1:23640-25977 GCF_001687245.7 Rhagoletis zephyria
AAAAAATGTTAACAATCCCAAATGCGTTGAATGTGAAAAAACGAACAGTAATGCTACGACCGCAAATAACGGAGGCGCTGCGGTGGCCGTCGCAAAATACCGGTAGCGTAGGGCTTCGCTGGCAAATCAAAGAAACAGCATTGGCGCTGCTGCTGCAATAAGCGAAATAAAGGTTGTCGATGGCCCCGGATCAATAAAAACGAATTTAACGCACGTTTGATTTACTTGCGATAGCTGTGGTTTATTTCTAAACATAAAGTTATTTAAACTTAGCACGTAAATACACATTTAATAAATTGAATTGTTTTACTCACCGCTGTGTGCCTTTCCGGGTGCTTGCCAACGAATGAAACAAATTTTACAAGGACAGAATATAAATGAGGGCGAATGAATTCGCCGCGATACAGGACAAAGGGAAACGACGAATAAGCAGAAAGGCAAACAGCGATCAGTTTACAGGGTAGCCAGATCAAACTTCAAATGTAAAGGTGGCGTTCTGGGACAGTAACTACTGAAGATAATTCACTCAAAATTGATATTTACAACAATTTTTTGACGAAAAATAAGAATATTATACATTTTTGGAAAACGGGCGTAGCCACGCCCACTTATGGTTACATGTGTATATCTTAGGAACCGCTGCACCAATTTCTTCCAAATTTGGCACAGTTGTTGGCCTTGGTACAGCATACCAAATGGCAGACATTTTTCAAAATCGGACAATAACCACGCCCACATCCCATATAACTGTAATTTTCGGAAATACGAAAACTGCGATATTTTAGTAACTACTGAAGATAATTCACTCAAAATTGATATTTACAATAACTTTTATGACGAAAAATAAGAATATTATACATTTTTGGAAAATGGGCGTAGCCCACTTATGGTTACATGTGTATATCTTAGGAACCGCTGCACCAATTTCTTCCAAATTTGGCACAGTTGTTGGCCTTGGTACAGCATACAAAATCGCCGAAAACTTTTAAAATTGGACGATAACCACGCCCACATCCCATATAACGGTAATTTAGAGAAATACAAAATCTTCTATAAATAAGAAAATATTGAAGCTAATTTATTCAACATTGATGCTTGCAACAATTGTTTACAAAGAAGTACGTTTATGGTAAAATTTTTGGAAAATGGGCTGGGACCGCCCACTTATGATCACATATATGTATATCGGTAACCGTTCTACCAATTTGTACCAAACTCGGCGTGGTAATTGTGCTTGCCACATGAAATCAAAACGTTGAAAATTATTGAAATCGGACTAAAATTACGGCCGCTTTTCATATAACGGTGAAATTCAGAAATGCTTGAAACTTCAATATTTCGAAATTGAAGGAAGCTAATTTACTCAAAATTGATACACCCGGCTTACCGAACTTAGACTTTCTTACTTGTTTTATTTTGAAATCAGAAAATATTTAGAGGTCACTCAAAGCGCCCAAAATTGTCCATGTATTTTATATGGGGGAAAAAACACTTTTCGTAGAAATGGTATAGAATAGTTAAAAATCAATATTTTTCTACCAGAAGGCTCTGTTTAGCTGCAGGAGATTCCCAATAATAATACCCCATTGTTTATTTAACCATTTTTTCATTGCAGCTAAAATTTATAAGTCCGCCAAAAACCCATAAAAACCACGAAAAATGCAATGGGGCGACCAAAAAAATCGTTAGTATCAAACAAGTAAAAAAATCTAAGTTCGGGCGGAGCCGAACATTANCTAAAATTTATAAGTCCGCCAAAAACCCATAAAAACCACGAAAAATGCAATGGGGCGACCAATAAAAATCGTTAGTATCAAACAAGTAAAAAAATCTAAGTTCGGGCGGAGCCGAACATTAAATACCCGGCGTAAGTATTAAATATATGTTTTTTCACCTTTCCGAAACCTACCGCTAGATGGTAAGCCGGGGTGTATCAATTTTGAGTAAATTAGCGTCCTTAAATTTCGAAATACATATTGAAGTTTCAAGCATTTCTGAAATTTACCGTTATACGAAAAGCGGCCGTAATTTTAGTCCGAATAATTTTCAACGTTTTGCTTATATGTGGCAAGCACAATAACCACACGGAGTTTGGTACAAATTGGTAGAACGGTTACCGATATACATATATGTGATCATAGGTGGGCGGTGCACCGCCCATTTTCCAAAACTTTACAACAAACGTATTTCTTGGTAAAGAATGGTTGCAAGCATCAATTTTGAATAAATTAGCTTCAATATTTACTGATTTATCGAAGATTTTGTATTTCTCTAAATTACCGTTATATGGGATGTGGGCGTGGTTATCGTCCGATTTTAAAAATTTTCGGCGATTTT
>NW_016161026.1:29386-36054 GCF_001687245.7 Rhagoletis zephyria
ATGGCTTAATCGATTTCTTTTTTCATCCTGATCATTTATGTATACATTTGTCTATATCTATCTCGATTCGTTTTGGCTGTTACAAACAACCGTTATGTGAACAAAATTAATATACCCTTGTGCACAAGTGCGCTCGGGTATAAAAATAGGGGTATACTTTTTTCGATATAGAAAAATCCTAGGGGGTGAGAGTAGTACAATTCAGACTTTACTGTTTTTGGGCCACACTAATGTACGATCACAGGAATAAAAGATTTTTTAGCAAGAAAATATTGTTAAAACTGCACTTAAATTAATAAAATAAATAAAATAAGTTAAGCATTCGTTAAAGTTACTAAAAGCCAAATAGTGAAAGGATTTCTCAAACTCGAATGAAAATTACTAACAATTTGTACTGATTTACTTCGTTTTTTCAGAGTTGCATCAAAAAGCTTTCTGCTCCGGCCAATCAGAAACACTCAAAAGCTTTCATTTGACACGCCAACGTTCAAAAAATTTATATTCTGAAAAATATTAAAAATTATCAAAAAATATCAAAATTATATGCATGTCTGCCCGCCAAAAAGAGACAAAGGCGGTAATTAGTTATTTCCCATCAGGTCTCATCGTACGCAGAGATAACTAGTGCATACCATGATACAAAAAAGAAGGTAGTTTCAATAAACAACTTTGGACGGATGATAACATTTTTTGAAGTTTCATAAATTGTGAGTATACTCAGCGGTCTTGCCACTTTGATAATATTAAAACAATAAATCGGAGTATTTTCTTCCCCATATTTATACCAATGTAATAACATTTCNTGCCCGCCAAAAAGAGGCAAAGGCGGTAATTAGTTATTTCCCATCAGGTCTCATCGTACGCAGAGATAACTAGTGCATACCATGATACAAAAAAGAAGGTAGTTTCAATAAACAACTTTGGACGGATGATAACATTTTTTGAAGTTTCATAAATTGTGAGTATACTCAGCGGTCTTGCCACTTTGATAATATTAAAACAATAAATCGGAGTATTTTCTTCCCCATATTTATACCAATGTAATAACATTTCAAATCAAAAACCAATATCAGTGCTTGGTACTTTGTTTTACTTACGTGGTTCGCACCTTTTTTTATTAAAAATATTTAAAATGTAAACTGTTCAAGGAGACTTCATCGTAATTGCTCTTTTCATTTTGTAATAAAAACCACGCGCGCATTATTCTGTTATTTTTATGTTTTCTTATTTTGAATGCAATCTTGCGATTTAAAAATCGAATCATAAAAAATGTTCTTCCCAAATGAAAACTTTTTATATTTCGGTTCAAATTTACTTTTAAATTTTTCATACGATTTTGCAAAAAATTAGGCTTTGTGGTTAGCGCATCATCATTAAATTTCACAAATTCTTAATTTATGCAAAACACCTGAAGGCGGCTTGAACAGACCGCCCTCCGATAAACAACTAACAGATCGTCGCTTAAAGTACAAAACCGTGTATCAACAAAAGGCACAACTGCGTATGAGAGGTAGCCTGCATAATTTTCTAGTTCATCATATTCCACATCTTTGAATGTACTGATAAAATCTTCTGCTTAAAAAAAAATATTTTTCTTCTAGTGATCAGGTAGCATGAATTTGATGAAATGTCATAATTTTATTAAAAGTCAAATGGTTAACAACGACAACGAATGTCATTAAATGAAACTACCTTCCTTTTTGTATCATGGTGTATACGAACTAAACATTTTGAAGTCTCTAAGTAATCCGTATGCATTAATATCATGAAGCAGACATTCGCACAAAACAAATTGAAACATAAAAACTTGATTTTGAATAATTTTTTCGATTTTTTTTTTGGTAATCAAACAACTGTCAAAGTTAACTCCAAATGTTCAGTGTGGACGATTGTGTTTTCCAAAAAGCTCTTTTTCATTTAACAAGTTAAATGGGGCCAATTTGAACGTAATATTGTACTATGTTCAAATTGACGAGCTAAACATGTTAAATGGGCTTGAACCAGTTAAATGAACAAAACATGTTCATAAACAAATTAAATCGCATGCAATTGTTGTTGGAAAGTGGTACCAGTTAAATCATTTAACTCATTTGAAAACCAGTTCAGCGCAGAGTTGTATCAGAAAGCTTTCTGCTCCGGCCAATCAGAAACACTCAAAAGCTTTCATTTGACACGCCAACGTTCAAAAAATTTATATTCTGAAAAATATTAAAAATTATCAAAAAATGTCAAAATTATATGCATGTCTGCCCACCAAAAAGAGGCAAAGGCGGTAATTAGTTATTTCCCATGAGGTCTCATCGTACGCAGAGATAAATAGTGAATACGAACTAAACATTTTGAAGTCTCTAAGTAATCCGTATGCGTTAATATCATGAAGCAGACGTTCGCACAAAACAAATTGAAACACAAAAACTTGATTTGAATATTTTTTTTAGAATTTTTATTGGCAATCAAACAACCGTCAAAGTTAAATCCACATGTTCAGTGTGGACGATTGTGTTTTCATCGGATGTTGTCATTGCCCATGCTTCGGCGCCATATACCAACACGGGCATGTTAAGTGACTTATAGAGTGTGGTTTTCGTGCGTCGAGAGAGGACTTTACTCCTGAATTGTCTACTCAGTCCAAAGTTGCACTAGTTGGCAAGAGTGATTCTGTGTTGGATTCCAATGCTGACGTTATTATCGGTGTTAATGCTGGTTCCCAAGTAAACGAAATTCGCTACTTTCTCGAAATTGTAACTGTCAACAGTGACGTGGGTGCCAAGGCACGAATGTGCTGACTGTTTGTTTAATGACAGGAGATACTTCGTCTTGTCCTNGTGTATACGAACTAAACATTTTGAAGTCTCTAAGTAATCCGTATGCATTAATATCATGAAGCAGACATTCGCACAAAACAAATTGAAACATAAAAACTTGATTTTGAATAATTTTTTCGATTTTTTTTTTGGTAATCAAACAACTGTCAAAGTTAACTCCAAATGTTCAGTGTGGACGATTGTGTTTTCCAAAAAGCTCTTTTTCATTTAACAAGTTAAATGGGGCCAATTTGAACGTAATATTGTACTATGTTCAAATTGACGAGCTAAACATGTTAAATGGGCTTGAACCAGTTAAATGAACAAAACATGTTCATAAACAAATTAAATCGCATGCAATTGTTGTTGGAAAGTGGTACCAGTTAAATCATTTAACTCATTTGAAAACCAGTTCAGCGCAGAGTTGTATCAGAAAGCTTTCTGCTCCGGCCAATCAGAAACACTCAAAAGCTTTCATTTGACACGCCAACGTTCAAAAAATTTATATTCTGAAAAATATTAAAAATTATCAAAAAATGTCAAAATTATATGCATGTCTGCCCACCAAAAAGAGGCAAAGGCGGTAATTAGTTATTTCCCATGAGGTCTCATCGTACGCAGAGATAAATAGTGAATACGAACTAAACATTTTGAAGTCTCTAAGTAATCCGTATGCGTTAATATCATGAAGCAGACGTTCGCACAAAACAAATTGAAACACAAAAACTTGATTTGAATATTTTTTTTAGAATTTTTATTGGCAATCAAACAACCGTCAAAGTTAAATCCACATGTTCAGTGTGGACGATTGTGTTTTCATCGGATGTTGTCATTGCCCATGCTTCGGCGCCATATACCAACACGGGCATGTTAAGTGACTTATAGAGTGTGGTTTTCGTGCGTCGAGAGAGGACTTTACTCCTGAATTGTCTACTCAGTCCAAAGTTGCACTAGTTGGCAAGAGTGATTCTGTGTTGGATTCCAATGCTGACGTTATTATCGGTGTTAATGCTGGTTCCCAAGTAAACGAAATTCGCTACTTTCTCGAAATTGTAACTGTCAACAGTGACGTGGGTGCCAAGGCACGAATGTGCTGACTGTTTGTTTAATGACAGGAGATACTTCGTCTTGTCCTTGTTGACCGCCAGACCCATTCGCTTTGCTTCCTTATCCAACTTGGAAAAGGCAGAATAGACTTCTTGGTTCTTGTTACCGATGATGTCGATGTCATCGGCATACGCCAGCAATTGCACGCTCTTGTAGAAAATTGTTCCTGAGCGGTTCAGTTCTGCAGCTCTTATTATCTTCTCCAACATCAGATTAAAGAATTCGCATAAAGAGGAGTCACCCTGTCTGAAATCCCGTTTGGTAGGAAACGGCTCTGAGAGGTCTTTCCCAATTCTGACGGAGCTGGTGGTATTGCTCAACGCCATTTTACACAGCCGTATCAGTTTCGAGGGAATGCCAAATTCAGATATCGCGGTGTATAGGCAACTCCTTTTAGTGCTATAGAAAGCGGCTTTGATGTCGACAAATAGTTGGTGAGTGTCGATCCTCTTCTCGCGGGACTTTTCCAAGATTTGGCGTACTGTGAATACCTGGTCTATGGTAGATTTGCCAGGTCTGAAGCCACACTGATAAGGCCCAATCAGTTCATTGACGGTGGGCTTCAACCTTTCACACAATACGCTCAATAAGACCCTGTAATCTATGCTTAGAAGGCTGATCCCGCGGTAGTTGGCGCGAAGGCGGGGTCGCCTTTTTTTCGTGGATTGGGCAGAGCACACTTCAATTGCAGTCGTCGGGCATGCGTTCATCTGACCATATTCTGCATAAGAGTTGATGCATGCACCTTATCAACTCCTCGATACCATACTTGAATAGCTCAGCTGGCAGGCTGTCAAGCTGTCAGCTCAACCAGCTTTGTGGTTTTTCAAGCGAACTATTGCTATTCGTACCTCGCCATAGACAGGTGGTGGAACATCGACTCCATCATCATTGACCGGGGGGTTCGGGTTCGTCTTCTCCACAGATTTCAGAGTTTTTGCCACTCAGTAGGGTGGAAAAGTGTTCCCTCCATAATTTAAGTATGTTCTGGACATCAGTTACTAAGCCGCAATTATTGTTCTTACAAGAGTTCGCCCTGGCCTTAAAACCTACCTACTATAAGCACCCACCATAGATATGTGCACATCAAATTTCAAGTTCACGTAACTTATCGTTCCGAAGTTATGGCTGATTAAAAATTCCACGCCAATACGAAGAGGGTTGCCACCTGTTTAAAAAGGTAAACTCAAATTATTTAATAAGTTAGAGCAATTATCAAAAATATGGGTATCAAATGAAATAGTTAAAAAAGGCCTTACTTCTGAACTGTATTAAGGAGCGTTGTCACGTATTTAAAAAATCAAATTTGACTTAATTCGTCAGGCACATGAAATATGCAGGTATCACAACGTCAAACGCAAGAGCTTCCAGCTGTTTCAGAAGTCTTAGCTAGCTTATGCACAAATCCGAAGACGAAGATAATGCGAAGCCGAGCACGAAGAAAAACTCTAATACGGGGGCCTAGGATAATATAAAATGTAATACAAATTTCTGCAGTAAGAAAGGAAATAAAAATGAATCGAGGTAGTGATACACGCCATGGCATATATCTATTTATAAGCTGATGGTACATATCAGGGATGTTGCGAATGTGGAATTTTAGACATCCGCGGATGCCAATGCGGATGCGGATGTTTAAACGCTAACATCCGCGGATGCGGATGCGAATGCGGATGTCAAGTATTTTTATACCCAAGCGCACTTGTGCACAAGGGTATTATAAATTTGTTCACATAACGGTTGTTTGTAACAGGCAAAACGAATCGAGATAGATATAGACAAATATATACATAAATGATCAGAATGAAAAGAGACATCGATTAAGCGGTGACTGTCTGTCCGTCCGTCCGTCCGTCTGCGCACACCATAACTCGAGTAAAAATTGAGATATCTTAACGAAACTTGGTATGTGTACTTCTTTTGATCGTTGGACGGATGGTATTGAAAATGGGCAAAATCGGACGATAATCACGCCAACCTCCCATTTAACGGTAGTTTTGAGAAATGCGAAAACTGCGATATTTTAGTAACTACTGAAGCTTATTCACTCAAAATTAATATTTACGATCATTTTTAGGCGAAAAATACGAATATTATAAATTTCTGGAAAATGGGCGTAGCCCACTTATGATTACATGTGTATATCTTTGGAACCGCTCCACCAATTTCTCCCAAACTTGGTACAGTTGTTGGCCTTCACAAAACATACCAAACGACTTAGAATTTATAAAATCGGATAATAACTATGCCCACATCCCATTTAACGGTAATTTAGAGAAATACGAAAGCTTCTATAAATCAATGAATACTGAAGCTAATTAATTCAAAATTTATTTTTGCAATGATTCTTTAGAAAAAATAGGCTTATAATAAAAAGTTGGAAAATGGGCGTGACCCCGCCCACTTATAACCACATATGTGTATCTCGGTAACCGCTCTATCAATGTGTACCAAACTCAGTATGATTATTGTGGTTACCACATAAAGGCAAAACGTTGAAAGTTTTGAAATCTGACTAAAATTACGCCCACTTTTCTATAACGGTAAATTTCAGAAATGTTTGAAACTTTGATATTTCGAAATTTAAGGAAGCTAATTTTACCCAAAATTGATACTAACAACAATCCCTTTAAAGAAGTACCATTTTTATGGAATTTTGGAAAAAGGGCGTGGTGCCGCCCACATATATCTATATAAGTTTATCTCATAATATCTAACTGAACGTTCTATCGAATATGTTTGAAATAGACGTAAAAC
>NW_016161026.1:36064-47747 GCF_001687245.7 Rhagoletis zephyria
CATATGATTGAAGTTATTGTGGATCTGGTTCTCTATCGCTAATTGTTAGTATTTTGCAATTCATATTGATTTATTAATTTCAATTCATTACAATCAAAACGAATATTTATTTCATGTACCGTTCTTAGCTTGAATATGATCTTAATAATATCACGTATTCTTCGTTTAAGTATAGCGGCTGTGGCCCCGACACAGCCCGCAGGTCAAGACGAAGGCACGGGACTGATCCTTTTTTCCGATTTGCTTAATATTTTAGCATATAGGATCCTTTTTTCCGGCAAGTGGACCGGTCCATGGGTCTATTCGAAAAAGTCGTATTTATGGTCCAATTTTGTTGAAATTAGCGTATACGATACTTTTTTCCCGTGAATGGTCCAGGGACCGATCTATTCGAAAAAATCCTATTTATAGTCCGATTTGCTTGAAATTTGGCACGTAGGTAGCTTTTTGCCTAGATTGGCATATATAATCACTTTTTCCGGTGCGATTTGCTTGAAAAATGGCAAGCATGTAGTTAATTGCCTGTATTAACTATAGGACAGGTGGACCAGATACCGAAGTATTAGAAATCAATCCCATACTCATGGAGAAAAGTTGGGGCTATTGGAAAAGGGGGCGTGGCGCTTTCAAAACATACTGAAACTTTTACCTATCTGTAAATACATATCGTTACCCTAATTCACAGAGGCCTAACCAACACTTTTTTCGAAACTGCCTTGTTCACAGATTTAGGTAGGATGTATTGAAATACACTTTCAAAACAAATTTTTAAGCTCTTCGCTCAATCCTTATCCATTCGCCCTGAAATATACTAGCCAGAAATGCGATTGCTTTATAAAAAAGAGAACCATTTTGAAATATGAGTCTAGAAAAAAATTTCTACAACTTCACATACGCAGTTTTGCATTTTGTTGATACGCGGTTTTGCACTTTAAACGACGATATGCCTGCTGACGACCACAAAACCAAACGTGAACGTGAATTTTTGGTTAAAACGTTGAACCAAATGTTTAAAACAAAATTAATTTTGGGCGGGACGAAGTCCGTCGGGTCTGCTAGTTTATATATATAGAAGAAGAAGATAGAAGAAGAAGATAGATGTAAAACATTATTATTAGTACAGAATTTAATAAAAGTAAAAATATTTTGATGTCAACTTCGAAACGTTTGAGAAATTGGACAGTGGTAAAAAATAGTCACCCAAAACTAGAAAAACGAAACCCTCTTTACGCATGGGGATGTAAAATATGAAGCCGGAGTGGTAGTTTCTAAAATCAGGGGTATGTATGTATATACATATATACGGATGTAACTTGGAACTTTGTGGCGCGAGTCCGTCTAAATCAAAGTCTTCATATGTATGCATGTACATACATACATATGTACATCGTATTCCCTATTCCCTCTTCTGTCTTAATCATCTCTATATACTAACACCAGAACATTCATTTTGACAACAAAATGTCCGTGCGCCTATCGCGTAAGTTTTTATTTTGTTATTTACAATGTTTTCAAGTATGTATGCAAAGCATACATATGGATGTATATATGTGCTTAAATATATGTACATATGTGTGCGTAGATGTGCACCAAATTTACGGATCTGCATTTTGTTGCATGTAACTAACGAACGTTGCAACGGGGGCCTCCGGCATTGTTGTTTTCTCGCAATGTGGAGCTGCGTTTTGGATGCAATACCTACCAGGGCCCCAAGGAGGTGTACTACTTGAGGTGGAAGCTAACAAGCAGCAATTCGCGACATACAGTGGTATCTACTAAGCCGCTTTGCAGGACATTTTCGCTGCAGTACGTTGGTCTGCACCGGGATGGTTGCCACGACAATGGAGAGATATGGACGCGAATTGCAGCAATGTGTCAAAATGCATATGCCGTTTTCCCTTTTTCACTATTCGTTGCAATTTTAGAATGCACACGAAAGTTCGTTTTTATGCGGAAAATGCAGGCAGCAACAACATCTCCGCGTTAGAGAGCTACACACGAGTGTGTTTGTGAGCGACTTGCATTAAAAATGTGCGCTTGCGTTTGAAAAAACGACGCAAAAATACTAAAACGCTCCGCCTACAGCTTGGTTTGGGTAAAACTTTCAGTTCGTGGCTGCCTATGCCGCGAACCCACACACTGGAGGAAGAGCTATGGAAATGCTTTTTGTGTTGCAGTCGGGACGCGGACAAACGCAGCAACAGTGACGCCGTACATAATTTGCCACCCAAACAAAAAAGCGCACAAACGATTTCTATGACACGGCGAAAGCAGCAGGCATTACGAAAAAAGGCAAAAACATAACGCACAATACGTGCACATAATTACATTGATATATATACACATGTATTAGAGGTATACGCCGCGAGCCACGCCGCCGCCGCCAGTTTTTGTCATTTCTTACGCGCCGCCGCCGAGTTACGAAAATATCGGCGCGGCGGCGGCGGCGGCGTTCGGCGCCTAAGGAATTTTGTACAAAATTTTCATGTTGTATGCACATTGAAATACATCGTTTGAAGGAACTAACGAGTAGTATAAAAACACTATTTTACGAAATGAAAATTACATTTTTAAAAGGAGTTTTTTTTGCATAATTTGGGCCACTGAACATTTAAAAAAATGCGTAACTCAGAAAAAACATAGGTAACACGTTTTTCGATCGAAAGCGTTGATTACAGTTAAATCAGGTTCGAATACTGATAATCTGACGATTTTTTCCAAAAAAAGTTTTTCAATACTACAACAATACTACTTTTTTATATACTACATCAACAAGAACGTTATAACACATCAAAAATTTTAACGCCAATATTTCAGAAAGCAGTTTTAAGAGAAGCGCCCTTATTGCATCTAACTCCTCAATTATTGGAGATAAAACAAAGACTTGTTGATTTTCCTGTGTGTTTTTTAAAATCTTTTAAACTGAATTTTAATAAAAAGTAAACACTTTTTTTGATAATTTTTACATTCGTAAGTTACTTTATTCTGGGGTCCCACAGACGTATAAAAGAACTAGGTGGCTGTGTGAAAATTACGTTAGTATTCCTAAGTGGTGGTCAAACCCCAGGAAGGTTTTACTCCCGCGCATCGCAATATTTTCTACACAGAGTTAAAGTCCCCCGTTTTGGTAAAAATTATTATTATTTTGCATTACATTCTGGTCTTCTTAGAAAAATTTGGCGCTTAATATATTAGTGGAAATTTTAACCATTTATAAGCCAATTTTCAAACAGTGGGTCAAATAGGCCCGTTCTGGTGGGAGTTGATAGGTTAATCTTTTGGAAAAAGTAGGCCAACCTTATTTTCAATATATAACCCGCAAATAATCTTTAGAACTCCGTATTTTAACATAACGGTTGATAAGCTTATTGCAAAAATTTATTGATAGCGACATAAATTACCCCTATAACTTAACCTTTGTTTTATTTCTTTAAATTGAAATAGTACATGGCCATGTCGTTCGGATGGACAGAAACGCTCCTGCTCTGAAAATATTCAACGCGGGCCGCGATGCTGGGAACAGAGGAAGAGGAAGGCCTCCTCTGCGTTGGAAAGACCAGGTGGAGAAGGACTTGGCTTCACTTGGCATTTTCAATTGGCGTCAGTTAGCACAGAAGAGATATGACTGGCGTGCTGTTTTGGACTCGGCCAAAATCGCTTAGGCGGTTACAGCGCCAAATAAGAAGAAGAAGAAGAAATAGTACATACGTATTTGTAGAGTACATAGAGATGTATGTATATTAGGGTGCCCATCGAAAATCGTTTTTTGTACGTTAGTACTACATATTTTCAAATTGTGGAAATTATCGATGGTCAAAATTTAAAAAATTCAAAAATAGCCATTCAAAAACTCATGAATCTAGAAAATCGTATTATCTGACCTAAATCGATAGGCCGCGACCTCTAAATGGCCTTTAAAAAATCTATAAAAATGGGCTATAATATTTCTCATAAAATCGAATAAAATTAGGGGGTAGGGTCTTTAAATTTAAACTTAACTTAACTTTAAATTTTCAAAAAAAGCATTTTCGATGGGAAACCTAATGTATATACTATATAAACTTTCTTCTGTTCGCCCATCCATCAGCAGCAGTCACTCAACATTTGAATTCAATGAATGAATTAAATAGAATTATAATCTGATGACATGATAAGATTAGAAGCCTCATGGCTCTTTGGGATCTATCTTATGGGCAGTCGCCGCCGCCGCCGATTCCTTTTGAAGTTGACCACGCCGCCGCCACAAAGCCTGGCGACGTAAACCTCTAACATGTATGTATACAAGGGTGATTCAAAATTGAAGCTTTTTTAAATTTCGACTGTGAACGTCCGGACTCTTGAAGATAATAGGGAAGACAAGTCTCTTCTAAAATGTCAGCTTATTTGAATAAGATTTAGAGGTCGCTCAACACTGTTGTTTGTTTTGCGGAAACTACAGATTTTATATGCATCTTTTCATCTCATCTTGTCGGATTTCGATAAAATTTCGTACGTAGGTTCCAAAATATTAGTTTATTTGAACACAGTTTATATAAGTTCGATAAATTAGTTTTAAACACATTTATTAATTAGTTAGTAACTAAGTTTTGCCTTATAAACAATTAATATTTGCATAAATTTAATATTGTTCCTTTACCAGCTTAATACATCTAAGATCACATTATAATTCATATCAATAGTGGATCTCATCATTAAATATTATTAAGCATCAAATAAAAAAAAAACACCAGATAAACATCACTCATACGCCATGCTGAATCCAAGTGTAATAATAGTATTTTGGCGCTGACACCTTTGTCCAGTGTTTGGCCGAGCTTCTCATCCAATTATTGGTGCGCGCCTTGATATTGTCACAAAAAGGCGAGGGACCTACAGCTTTACGCTGCCTCCGAGCAGCAAATGGATTTTGTGAGAAGCTTTTTCAAGGCAGAAATACACTCGTAGATTTGGCATTGCCTGCCGAAGGGCAACCGCTGTTAAGAAAAATCTTGTTTCTGAAAATGCGTAACCCTAACTACTCTGCTACAGCGGCCGCACATGCAAATGTTAATAACTTATTTTTTCGTAGATTTTGTAAAAAATGTAGGTGCTTAGTTCTGAAAGTATTCACTTAGCATAAAATCGTTTATCATACCACTATTACCCAAACAGAAAACAAAAGCAACCGAACTGTAATACGTTTTCGATGCATTTTCAAGCCCTTGTGTTTATTGCAGATATAATAATGACATATTTAAAACTATTACATACGGTGCAACTGTTTAATAACACATTTTTTTCTCGCACTTGGAATAGTTCCGCGGTGCTTCCGTACTGTCAAAAACAATGTTTGTTTTTGTTCCTCAATTTTGTCATGTATGTTTTGAAGCTTTGAACGAGCGCCACTCCACGCTCTGCGGTAACGTTTACAACTTTTTAATGCCTTATTATTTTTTTTGATTTATTATAATTTTTATTTGTTTTCAGCATTATGCGTCAGGAAAGTAACANTAGTTTTTATTATAATTTTTATTTGTTTTCAGCATTATGCGTCAGGAAAGTAACACCTTTAAAACCAAGAATCGCGAAAAATCGTTTGCTGTTTTTAATGTTTTCGATATCTATTTCAGCTCTGCAATTTTGTTCTTTGTTCATATACAAACTTTTTCATCAAACAAAGATAGGCAAACAACTTCTTCCGAAAGGTACCACAAGTGACGACAAAACTTTTTTAAGGCTGCAGCACTAATGCCATTGTCCATCAACTAATTTCTTTAAAAACATTTAATCATTTCGCGGTGCTTTAATTTAAAATTGCGCATTGTACCACCCATACACATACACACATGTAACAAACACACAAATGCGTTTAGGTGAATGTCTTACGTTTTTTGTCAACGAAAATTGATTACGAAAGATGAAAAGTTTTTAAACATAATAGCTTTTTCCATCCATCTAGCTCTCGATGCATAGCTCAAGGCAACTTCAACTTTGGTCTTTCCAAATACCCTGTAAAAACTTTGTTGTCGGCACGCGGTTCAGCTGAACGGAGCATTTCGCTAACAAACTTGTTGATTTCGTCATAGTTATATGCTTCCAATATTCTTAAATTTATTATTATCCCAACTCCCTCATGTTTTTTAAATCGTTTGAAAATAGAAGGCTCAGGAGAGGAAGATGGCTCGAAACACATTGAAAGTTACACACACAAAGAAAAGTTCTATAAACAGCATGACCGAGACGCAATTATCTATGTTCGAATAATTGGTACTGCCGTACTGAGTGCCATACCTACATAAGAGCGTTGAGCGTTGCGCTTACGGTTGCCAGACGTACTGATTTTATCAGTACAGTACTGATTTTTCAACTCTTGTACTGCTTTTATTAATTTCTTCAATCAGTACGCTAATATCCTGATTTTTCAAAAATTGTACTGAATTTTCAATTCAAACAAAATACTTTAAGATTTTCTTAAGGTTTTTTCATAACGTTGGAACTTCCTTAAACTGTACAGTAAAAAGTAAGTAGAAAATAGTTTAATTATAGTTGACATGTTTCATATAATGTTTGATATGTCCAAGAAATTAATGCAACAAAAAGATCAATCCTTTAATGGGCATATCCGGGCCGGGTCGTTACATTTCAGTTGCGATAATATGATGGAGCTTAATTTATTTACAAATAAGGCTGAGGTTTGTTTGTCGAGTGTTGGTAGTTATCCCGAAAATAATTGTTTAATAACAACAAATTTGGATATTCGAATGGCTTTTGCCTATAACTTACAATTCTTTTTTCACAATTTTCTGACCTTGTAAAAGAGTTTTGCATACAAGACATAGAGTTAGATACTCTTTTCAGCGAATTCTTAGTCTTTCAAAGTTTTTGCGTAGTTGAAAAAATTAATTTAAGCCATGAGGAAATACAGATGAAGTCCTGAAATGGTGGTACTTATCCACTTGCTTCCTCGCGCAAAGAGAGAAACCGGCTTCTAATTAAAATTTTTTAAAGTGAACTTCAAATGAAAAGTGATTTTTAAATGATATATATAGAATTCTTTGACTATTTAAAGACTGAACATCAACAATGTCATAAATATAAAATAATTTATTGGCTTCTGTGTACAATGATGTGTACACTCATGTTAAAATGAACGACACTTTTATTTTTTATGAACTATGTTTTATTTATATCCTAAAATATTGTTAAAAACAAGTACTCTGGCGTTCTAAAGAATTGTCTGTTATTTACATTCATAATTTTGCTTTGAGTAAAAATGTACTGAAAAGTACTGATTTGCATGAAAAAGTCTAACGTACTGATTTCCCGCATAAAAAATCTGGGAACCCTAGTTGCGCTTGACAGCTTCTTTTTTTCTAGCTTAAATTTGTTGTTGGCCGAATGACCTGGACTCGAGCCCTGGTCAAAGCAATACCGAAAAAATACAGAAAAACCTTCGCCCCTCGACAGGCAATGGCACATCTCCGAGTGCGAGCATGTTTGCAAGCATATTTACCAATGTTTTAGTGCTTATCTAAGCGCTTAAAATTGATTTTTTCGTGCTTATTTTCTTCTGCCACGCTCATTATTAACTGAATATTGTGGAGACAAACGATTAACAAATTCAAGAAATTTGTTTTCCTATAATAATTTTATGCGCTGCTCTTAAATGATTTGACAATGTTGTTGTACNTATTGATTTTTTCGTGCTTATTTTCTTCTGCCACGCTCATTATTAACTGAATATTGTGGAGAAAAACGATTAACAAATTCAAGAAATTTGTTTTCCTATAATAATTTTATGCGCTGTACTGTTGTACTGTCATTAAGATTCATTTCTCTACCACACTTTTCACATTTCACTTAAGTTTTATAGGTATTTTTTTTTTAAATACGACCAAAAAGCACTCCGCGCTATCGTTAGGAGATCAGTTTTAATTTAAGAGATAACACTGCAAATAAATTTAAAAAATTCGAGAGTCGAAAGTAAAAAGTCGACTTCAGTCGACTTCCATAAACTGAAAGTCGATCACTAAAACTCGACTTTCAGGATTAAAAAGTCGATTTTGGTCGAAGTCGACTTTGCCATCCCTAGTATAATATCAAAGACTCTGGAGGTAGATGTCGCCTTGCCGCAAGTAGTTAAATATTGCGCCTAAAAATATGCACTACATACGCTACAGCGGAAATGGACGACACGCAATTTCTTTAAATTAAATTAATTGGTGCTCGTGTGTATGTTAGGGCTGCCAGATATCTCTGTTGCCAAACCGGCACACTTTAGGGAGGGCCTCCCGCTCCCTTCTCTTTCATTTCGCCGTGCGCAAGGATGTAGTGAAATTTTATTTTGACAGACAAAAACAAAAACATAAAAACATGAGATCATGAGATCACAACGTACGCCAACAAAACAAAACAACTTATCACAACTAAAGCACAGAGAATTTTTCACAATTTTTTTATTCTTTATAAAAATACAGTTTATACTAAATATATGAAAAAACCATAAAAATAAAATTGCTAAACTTTGTGCTAAACTCTGGAAAATTCAATAAATTTGCATACAAATTTGCAACATTCTAATCAGACTTTTTATAAAAAATTTTAAAATGAAGTTTTGCAGCCCATTAACAAGTCTATTCTGCGCTGGTAATAAAAAGTTTGTGACCGGTAATTAAAGTGTCTGTCAATTTTTAAACCCTTTTCGCATTCTGTGTACTCTTGTAACCAGTAAATTTTGTTACCATCTCATAAGCTGGTAACAAAGTATTACCCACTGAAATATGCAATGCCAGAATTTGCACAATTCTTCATAGCTGAATTGCCGAATATTTTAACTGCATTACCAACGTTCCTAGAATCGCGGTGACAAGAACTAGTGAAATTTTTTGGTAATANCAAGTCTATTCTGCGCTGGTAGTAAAAAGTTTGTGACCGGTAATTAAAGTGTCTGTCAATTTTTAAACCCTTTTCGCATTCTGTGTACTCTTGTAACCAGTAAATTTTGTTACCATCTCATAAGCTGGTAACAAAGTATTACCCACTGAAATATGCAATGCCAGAATTTGCACAATTCTTCATAGCTGAATTGCCGAATATTTTAACTGCATTACCAACGTTCCTAGAATCGCGGTGACAAGAACTAGTGAAATTTTTTGGTAATAAAATTTTCCGGTTACAAAATCTTCGGTAACGTGCAGAATAGACCTGTAAATGTTAGTTGATTTTTGGTATTGTTTTTACTGAGAGTTTCTTCCATACAAACTATGTTCGATAATTCTTTTTATATGGAAGACACTGCCAGAAAAAAAATAAATGCTAAAAATCAACGAAATTTGCTGGCAACTTCAGACTTGCACTTTATTAATCGGCTCAAAAGCTACATTTTCAAAATTTTTTTAAAAGATCTGATTAGAAATTGTGATCTGATAAAAGAGCCTCCGAGCCCATAATTTTGTACGGTACTGTACTTATAAGTACTCTAGGTTTCATGAAAGAAAAAAATTTAAGTACAATATAATATTAAAATATCAGTCATATTTTTCGTTGTTGTGAACTTGTTTCAAAAATTCTGTCTTTTCACAAATTAAACCGGTGCACTGAGAGAAAGAAGTTTAGAACAAGTAAGAAAGTCTAAGTTCGGGTGGAGCCGAACATTAAATACCCGGCGCAAGTGTTAAATATATGTTTTTTCACCTTTCCGAAAGCTACCGCTAGATGGTAAGCCGGGGTGTATCAATTATGAGTAAATTACCGTCCTTAAATTTCGAAATATTGCAGTTTGAAGCATTTCTGAAATTTACCGCTATATGAAAAGCGGCCGTAATTTTTGTCCGATTTCAATAATTTTCAACGTTTTGCTTTTATGTGGCAAGCACAATAAAAATACCGAGTTTGGTACAAATTGGTAGAACGGTTATTTATATACATATATGTGATCATAAGTGGGCGGTGCCACGCCCATTTTCTAAAATTTTACCATAAACGCATTTCTTGGTAAAGAATTGTTGCAAGCATCAATTTTGAATAAATTAGATTTAATATTTACTGATTTATCGAAGATTTTGTATTTCTCTAAATTACCGTTATATGGGATGTGGGCGTGGTTATTGTCCGATTTTTTAAATTTTCGGCCATTTAGTATGCTGCACCAAGGCCAACAACTGTATCAAGTTTGGAAGAAATTGGTGCAGCGGTTACCAAGTTATACACATGTAACCATAAGTGGGCGTGGCTACGCCCATTTTCCAAAAATTTATATTATTCTTATTTTTCGCCTAAAAATTGTTGTAAATGTCAATTTTGAGTGAAGAATCTTCAGTAGTTACTAAAATATCGCAGTTTTCGTATTTCCGAAAATTACCGTTATATGGGATGTGGGCGTGGTTATTGTCCGATTTTTTAAATTTTCGGCAATTTAGTATGCTGTATCAAGGCCAACAACTGTGTCATGTTTGGAAGAACTTGGTAAAGCGGTTACCAAGATATACACATGTAACCATAAGTGGGCGTGGCCACGCCCATTTTCCAAAAATTTATAATATTCTTATTTTTCGTCTGAAAATTATTGAAAATATCAATTTTGAGTGAGTTATCTTCAGTAGTTACAAAATTTCGCAGTTTTCATATTTCTGGAAATTACCGTTATCTGGGAAGTGGGCGTGGTTACAGTCCGATTTCGCCCATTTTCAATACCTTGGATTAACGGAAACCTACATACCAAGTTTCGTTGAGATATCTCAATTTTTGCTCGAGTTATCGTGTACACGGTCGGACGGAGACATTCTAAGCATTTATGTATACATTTGTCTATATCTATCTCGATTCGTTTTGGCTGTTACAAACAACCGTTATGTGAACAAAATTAATATACCCTTGTGCACAATTATAATAAAAAATAGAAGATAATATTTCTCAGTTCCATAGAATTTGTTTTGATAACTTTTGATTTTGAAATTTTACCAAGTCATTACAAACAATTTATGAGATTGAAGATGAAAAGCGTGGGGCGCATGTAATAGACTTGAATTGGTATGAAAAGTAGTATATAATATATGTATGTACATATGTGAGTATATGAATAACGATCGCTTAAAATCGATCTCAAAGTTTTACTTGCGCTGTAGAAATTTTAGGTCTATGTTATGTAGTTTGACTATTGTCAATTATATGCTTTGTAATGCTTGCGCTCCACGTTTTTCGTTTTCAATCCCATAAATTGTTTATAATGACTTTTGCTAAAATTTCAAAATCAAAGGTTATCAAAACAAAGTCTATGGGACTGAGAAATATTATTTTCTACTTTTTAGTCGACTTATAAAAGCGTTGTATAGTACAAAGTTTTTTATTTTATTTATTTACACAAAAAAACCGTTTTACACTCATACTATGTAAAATACTCACTTTTGTGTCATAAGTTTTTTGAATTAAACAAAAAGTGTTATAAAGCTTACTTGTGTAAAATCAAACGGCGTATAATATATAACCCCAAATCATTTTATGACTTCGTAAACTCCAAGCGAAATGTACGTGGGTTTCCTTCCGCCATGAAGTATCAAAATACCGTCTCTAGTGATAATCAAACAATTTCTAACATGTTCGCTCAGTTTTTTAAATCCAATTATTCCATTAACTCACATGCTAACATTGACTATCCTTTTAAACTATGTCCAATGAACTCAATAAATATCCCAGTAATATCTCCCGA
>NW_016161026.1:49311-56268 GCF_001687245.7 Rhagoletis zephyria
TGATGTAGTAGTTTATCTGAAATCCTTAAAGCGGTCCTTCAGTTATGGTCCTGACCAGATCCCTACTTGTATTCTTATAAATTGTTCTGATTATCTCTATGAGCCGTTAACAGCGTTATTTAATTTATCTCTTAAAGAGGGCGTTTTTCCAACTATATGGAAGGAATCGTTCATAACCCCGTTACATAAAAGCGGTAGCAGATCTTCAGTGGAGAACTACCGGGGAATAGCAATTATAACAAATCAGTTGACGCATTCTATCTCTTCTAGCATTTCATACAGTCAACATGGATTTTGCAAGGGCAAATCAACTTCTACAAATTTACTCGAATTAACATCCTATATCTCAAAAGCATTTAGTGAAAGCAAAACTGTTGATGTTATATATACTGACTTCAGTAAAGCATTTGACAAAGTGTGCCACTCGCTGCTCATCTACAAACTTGATCTTCTTGGTCTTCCACCTAATTTTCTACGTGGGATCTCTTCATACCTCTATGATAGATCACAAAGGGTAATGTTTAAAAATACTATCTCTGACGTCATTGATGTTACTTCAGGAGTCCCTCAAGGTAGCCACCTAGGCCCGGTTCTGTTCTTGCTTTTTATAAACGACGGACGGACGGACAGACAGTCACCGCTTAATCGATTTCTCTTTTCATTCTGATCATTTATGTATACATTTGTCTATATCTATCTCGATTCGTTTTGCCTGTTACAAACAACCGTTATGTGAACAAAGTTATAATACCCTTGTGCACAAGTGGGCTCGGGTATAAAAATTGCATCAATATTGTTTGAGAAGCTAACCTACCATATAATAAATCTATACATAGTACATACCCCAGTAAAAGGATTATGTCTATATGTATATATATAAGAATTATGTCTTGGTGGTCATTTGCCGCTTTAAATAAATTTTTTCCTCTTCTCTCCCTGGCGGCAACAATGACCCGGTTCTATAGTGAATGTCCTAGAAGCTTTACAGTATAGTTGGTGGCAATTTCAAAATGGGTGCGAATCATTTCTACTGAAATGCAATATACATATACTTATTTCAGACGAAATACCTTAAAAGTTTGAACGCATAGTCAAGTTGGAAAATCACATCCATTGGGCAAGAGCGTTCGATGTACTCAATGGTCCAACAGGTCGATTTAATCTGACCTTCACGGCCCCTTTTCTCACTTGGCTAGTTTTAGTAATAGCTCGACTTCAGCACCACTTGGCAACACGTTTTTGCAATAGTATTGCATACATATTTAAAACATTAGCCAAATCGGATCATAAATAAGATTTTTAGTAATAACTCAACCACGGCGCCAACTGTAAATTGTGAAATAAACCATCCAGAGACCCACTCAAACACACAAAAAGTTTCGTTAAAATCAGTACAACCATTTAGGAGGATTTTACTCACAAACATCCCTACAGAAGAATTAAAAAATACATTCAAAGATAGCTAAAGATCGGTACGTTTGTAGGCCTCACACCACCTTTTCAAATAGCCCAAATTTTCTCCATGAGTATAGGCTTGATTTCAACTACATACTTTTAGAGATATGAAATATAAAAATTCGATTTATATGGGAGGTGCCACGCCCCCCTTTCCAATAGTTCCAATTTTTCTCCAAGAGTATGCGATTGATTTCGTATATCTCCACACCAAGTTCCAGAACTCTACCATGAACACTTCCGAAGATAGGCAGTATGAAAAATTCGGTTTGTATAGAATATGCCACGCCCCCTTTTCCAAACGTTCCAATTTTTCCTCAAGAGTTGATTGCGTATATCTCCGTACCAGGTTCCAGAACTATACCATGAACACTTCCAGAGATATGCAACATGAAAAATTTGGTTTGTATGGAAGATGCCACGCCCCCTTTTCCAATAGTTCCAATTTTTCTCCAAGAGTATGTGATTTATTTCCTACATCTCCATACAAAGTTCCAGAACTCTACCAAAAAAATTCCAGAGATATGCAGTATGAAAAAATCGGTTTGTGTGGGAGATGCCACACCCCTTTTTACAGTAGCTCAAATTTGTCTCCAAGGGTATGCGATTGATTTCGTATATTTCTATACCAAGTTCCAGAACTCTACAATGAACACTTCCAGAGATACGTAGTATGAAAAATTTGGTTTGTATGGGAGATGCAACAACCCCATTTACAATAGCTTAAATTTTTCTTCAAGGGTATGCGATTGATTTCGTATATTTCTATACCAAGTTCCAGAACTCTACAATGAACACTTCCAGAGATACGTAGTATGAAAAATTTGGTTTGTATGGGAGATGCAACAACCCCATTTACAATAGCTTAAATTTTTCTTCAAGGGTATGCGATTGATTTCGTATATCTCCATACCAAGATCCAGAACTCTACCATGCACACTTTCAAAGATATGTAGCTTGAGAAATTCGGTTCGTATGGGAAGTGCTACGGCCCCTCTACATATAGATTTTTTTAGCCTAAAACCATCCCTTCCAGTTTCAAAAAAATCGGCTCAGCCGCTCTCGAGCCTTGCGAAAACTAAAAAACGGCTTTCAAAATATATATTAGTTGAGATATATTATATATTATAATTATATTTTGACAGTATCCGCTGTTTCTGATTGGCGCAAAAAAATCTTGCCTAGTGACGAATTCGAATTGGAAAACAGGAATCTATAAGCTTATCCAGACAAAAAGCTACCTACGTACCGAATTTTAGGCAAATCGGACCATAAATACGATTTCTTCGAATAGATCGGTCCCTGGTCCACTTCTCGGAAAAAATGGATCATATATGCTAATATATGCTAAAAAGCTACTTACGTTCCAAATTTTAAGCAAATCGGATCGTAAATACGATTTTTTCGAATAGATCGGACCCTGGTCTGCTTCTCGGAAAAAATTGATCATATGTGCTAATATATGCTAAAAAGCTACTTACGTACCGAATTTTAAGCAAATCGGACCATAAATGCGATTTTTTCGAATAGATCGATCCCTGGTCCACTTCTTGGAAAGAATGGATCCCATATGCTAATATATGCTAAGGAGCTACCTGCGTACCGAATTTTAAGGAAATCGGACCGCAAATACGATTTTTTCGAATAAATCGGTCCCTGGACCACTTCCCGGAAAAAATGGATCATATATGCTAATATATGCTAAAAGGCTACTTATGTACACAATTTTAAGCAAATCGGACCATAATAAGTTTTTTTCGAATAGACCGGTCCCTAGTCCACCTACCCGAAAAAAGTAGATTNGGCTACTTATGTACAAAATTTTAAGCAAATCGGACCATAATAAGTTTTTTTCGAATAGACCGGTCCCTAGTCCACCTACCCGAAAAAAGTAGATTTTTTTAACCTAAAACATGGTGGTTACCGAAAGCTATTTGTATACAAAATTTCATGAAAATCGGACCAGCCGTTCGCGAGATTACCTGTTACAAAAAAAGGGACTTCTCTTTATATAATTAGTATAGATTATAAACAATTAATAGACAAACGAAAAATAGCGAAAACCGGTAAAAATGTCACTTAACTTAATCAGCCGACCGCAAGGTTATATGTTTGAAGTTTGCAGAAAAAAAATTCATATTCATTGCTATTTTTAACCGACTTCCAAAAAAGGAGGAAGTTATCAGTTCGTCGGAATATTTTTTTTTATGTATGTTACCGCATAACTTTGCACCACATTAACCGATTTCAATAATTCTTTTTGCAACGGAAAGGTAGTGTCTCAGAGGTGGTCCCATACTAACTTGGTTTAGATCCGATCATTGGATCATGAAATATATAGATATATATATATATTTTTTTTTAAGTCGGTTTTTTTTTTTGGTAAAAATTACTTGTATACATATGACATTGCCTGAAATGAAAAGGATACAAATAAAACGATGCTTCCTCAAAAGACGAACAATGTGTATGTCAGTATTTGAGCATTCTTGCACTTATTGCTACAGTCTTACCAACTGCAACAGTTATTGTGGAAACATTGTTAATTCGTAATATTATTATTTAAGATGTGTATTGTGGTTGCCACAGAGGCATATATCAATCTACTAACGAGAACTCTCAGATTCAAATAATGTGAGAAATAGACTTCTTTAACCATAGATTAATGACTTCAACAATCACTCAACAGATTTTATTTCACATTTGTTGGTATTGCGGACTCTTATTAGAAATTCTAATATTTCGGTACCGAGTATCGAATGTATTGGATACTTTTCAAGTCGGTACCGAATATCGAGCAATACTTAAAAGTACCGACTCAGCACATCACTATTCGTCATCGTTTTGCAAACACTTGCATGCGTTGGCAGTGAGGGAAGGAGACAAAAATGTATGTATTTATTTATTTATTTATTTATTAAGTCTACAGAAAAAAGAGATAAAAAGATTTAGATATTTAAGTATATATGATATATTACAGAGCAAACTAATTATTCATATTCATTTGTAATAATAATAATAACAATATAAAATAGCGAGTTGGGGAGCTGGCGAGGCCTAGTCTCCAGTCGACTTTTGTGTGCGGCGGGCGGAAAGGCCTAGTTTCCGCTCCGCTCTGTGGACAAGCTGTTGTTCATGGTCGGAAAGGCTGAGTTACCGATCCATGTTCCCGAAGTCATTACGTTGTATGTGAGGCAGGCGGAAAGGCCTAGTTTCCGCTCCGCGCTGTGGACGAACTGTTGGGCGTGGTCGGAAAGGCCGAGTTACCGGCCCGTGCTCGTATTGCCTTAAGCGGTCGCGAAAATATTCGAAGCCATTACAATTGCACTAAGCAGTCATGGATATTGTGTAATTTTTCGGTCTCGGTTAAAGATATTAATTTATTTATTTAACATGTTGAGCAAACTTTTCTTTATTACAAAAAGCGATTCAGGTATGTTGAAGCAATCATAATGTTTGTTAAAATCTTGGCATAGACAATGAAAAGCATCATGCATTTCGAAGTTTGATTTACAAATACTCAGCACAATAGGTTTAAAATGTCTCGAGGGTCTTGTACAAAAATTTATCTCGCCCAGTAAAAAGGGACTAAGTAATGACCATCCCGGTCATTAGTTTAATTAAAAAAAGAACCCCAAGCATCTCTCTACGACTTTGAAGTGTCGACAAATCTATAAGCTTCAGGCGATCTTTGTAGGGTGGGAGATTTTTAGACGAGTCCCAACGTAAATGTTTTAGGGCAAATAACAGGAACTGTTTCTGCACTGATTCGAGCCTGTCGCTATTAATTTGATGACTAGGATTCCATACTACAGATGCATATTCCAAAATCGGTCGTTGAACTTCTTAGCCCAGCGCTTAATAAAAGCCACCACTCCTCTAGCCATAACACGCAGGAGTTTATGTGAGACTTGAATTCTAGTTTCGGATCCATAGTTACTTGCTCAACATTGTGGTCAGATATCATACTTATCGTCGTTTAAAGTGCAAAACCGCGTATCAACAAAATGCAAAACCGCGTATCAGCAAAATGCAAAACCGCGTATGTGAAGTTGTAGAAATTATTTTCTAGAGCGTAAAAACACTCATATTTCAAAATGGTTCTCCTTTTTTAAAGCAATCGCATATTTGCCTAGTATATTTCAGGACGAATGGATAAGGATTGAGCCAAGAGCTTGTGTGAGCAAATCCAATTTTTGGCAGCCAATGTCAGTTACGCGGTTTTGCAGAATGACGATACGCGGTTTCGTACTTTAAACGACGTTATACGAATTTGAGTGGAACGATTTTCTAGAAAGGGACATGAATTTACATACTTTCAAATTGAGTGACATGGAATTGCCCTGCAAACCAAAGTTCCCAAAATCTTAACGAAATCTTTAGGAGTATCTGATTTCTGTAACGATATTTTCCGAATCTTCAAAGAAAATTATATGAAGTGGTTGACACGAAAAGACATTTCTGTACGAAAAATAAAGAAAATTCTGAAAAAAGTCTGCAAGAAATTCTTCACATAGCAGCATTATTTTCATTTCTTTACCGATTTTCTTCCGAAATTTCGTAAAAGAATGGAAGTGTGCGTAATTTATTTCATTTTAGAAAATTCTGCAAAAAATCGGATGGGATCTTTCCGAATTCTTTAAAAATTCTTTACGATTCAGAATACTCTGAAAATATGGTTTGCAGGGTGGCTTCACACCACTCGAAAATGCTAGTGTATGTGTGCGTAAGTATATATTTCGGCTTTGGTAAACAGATGGCGCAATATTTATAACCTAATCGCAGCGTATGTACTAGGGATGTTGCGAATGTGGAATTTTAGACATCCGCGGATGCGGATGTTTAAAAGCTAACATCCGCGGATGCGGATGCGAATGCGGATGTCATGTATTTTAGAGAAATAATTTAGGTGGGTAAATTAGGTTATTTAGGTAAATAAAAAATGAAAAGGTTAATAATCCTTAATAATCTGCCTTATCCTGGGTTTTGCCCGAAAAAAAATTCACCCGAAAATTTGTATTCCGCCCATAGTAAATATGTACATGAAAACCAAAAGTGAAAGGTGCACCGGTTCGGGGAAAATTAAACTCATGATAAGACTGAAGGTTTTTTTTAGTACTTGAATTTAAAAATTGGAACATTGTATTTACTAAAAACTTTTTGAAAGGTCTTAAATCAAACCTGCGCCACTATATAACTACTCGCTCGAGGCGACAAACTTGAAAAACTTGAAAATTGGCAAAATTGTAAATTTTTTTCGATTGACACTGCACCAGCATCATGGCACAATCGTAGTTTAAACACCGTTTTTTCGAAAGAATTCTTCATTCTCATTCTTTTGGTTGTTTCGGAATTTGTCACGTCATCAGCGTTTTTCGATTTTAGTTTTTGTAACTCATTTTTAATGCTTTCTTCTGTGACTGGTTAGTTTCCAGGGACCGAAAATAACAGTGATTTTTTTCCGAGTTAAATTTGGCCTAATATTTTTTATTCCGAAATAAA
>NW_016161027.1:0-3533 GCF_001687245.7 Rhagoletis zephyria
AAGCGCCCCAGTTCAGAACTAGAGATTTTCCCCACAGGGAAGGAGCATCAAAGGAAGGACCTCTGCGATAGCGGGAGGCTTCAAGAATCAACGGATTTCCTCAATACTCTTGTATAACCTGGCATATACATTACAGTATTATTGCCAACAGTCTTGGACTATAGGGTCCATAAAGCCTAAAAAAAAAAACAGTTCACTTTACAGCGGAAAACGTGTTTTAATTTTGCTAAATGCGAAAATATTGCATTCTCACATAATCTATCAGAGAATAGTGAACGTTAGTGCACTCGATTGCTTTGCAATCGAAGCTGCTGCAGCAAACGTTTTAGTGCACTCCATTGCTTTGCAATTAAGGCTGATGCAGCAAACTGCGGCAGCATCTCAGCGGGATTGATTAGTTAACTTGCTAAAGGAGGATGCTTGGNTTTCGAGAACGGCTTTACCGTGCCCTATGTACACAAAATGCAGCGATTCGTCGCAGCGCTACACTTGCATCTCGCATCTTGACGGCTGTCGAAATTTAACACACGGCACTTAATTTTATTAGTTTTTACGCAGTCTTCAACTCAAAAATCACCCACAAATTGCAAATTAACACCATTTAAACTGGTTTTTCACTTATAATTAAAATTCTTTGTCGTGTTCCAACGATGCAATCAGTGTTGCCAACTCCAAAGGTACGAAAATCCCATTCTCCTTTGAAAACGCCCTGTTTATCCCATTTTAAAATTCGAAAATCCCATTTATGAATATTAAATATTAAAAGTTTTTAAGAACAATATACAGGTGTCCCAGAACTCAACGTCAAGCCGAAAAGGGGTGACAGGATTGATTGTAACCATCATGAGAAAAATCGAAAAAAAAAATCTATCCCATGCAGTTTGAAAATTATGGGCATTTAAGAAAAACCTAGGAATTTGGTCAAACTGTAACCATTTTTCGGTTATTGTGGTTAATTTTTATAATTTTTGTTCATTTAAACTTTGGAACCTTAACCCTAAATAACATTTCTAGAACCTAAGTCAAAAATAATGACACAATTGCCCCAAGTTTTGTAGAAATAAGACTATTTGTTAAACTATGAATTTAAAATTTTTATAATTTGACGAATTTGAAAGGCCCTCCTTTAAAAAAAAATGTACTAAAGTACCTTGGCAAGTGCCATTAAAAATTCGCGCATTTAATCAGGATTGTAAAATGGTACAATACTTGTTAGTTTCATACTTAAAAAAAAACGAGTAAAAAATAAAAGCCTCAAGTAACCCGATTTTTGCTAACCCATTTTACTCAGTTCAAATGTTTTTTATTCGCACAAGCTCTTGGTAGGTTCTTAATTTTATGGCAAAATGATGAGAGAGATGGACAGTGGACATGTTTGCCATGAGCGAGTGAGACATATAGTGACGCCACTCTTACCAAAGTCAACAAAAGTAATAGCGTTTTCTTTTCTCGAAAAAAGGCTGCACTTATTCTGCCTTGAGTTAGCGCTGTCAAATTTTCATGTTCTTTTCTCAGCCCTTTTACAAGGCGTCGTGTTGTTTTCTCAGCAGGTTGCGCTCTGATCCGGCAAAAGTGCTGCCTTTTCAGCCCTCAAATAAACGTGAGTGGGAGAGTTGCACGGNCAGGTGTCCCAGAACTCAACGTCAAGCCGAAAAGGGGTGACAGGATTGATTGTAACCATCATGAGAAAAATCGAAAAAAAAAATCTATCCCATGCAGTTTGAAAATTATGGGCATTTAAGAAAAACCTAGGAATTTGGTCAAACTGTAACCATTTTTCGGTTATTGTGGTTAATTTTTATAATTTTTGTTCATTTAAACTTTGGAACCTTAACCCTAAATAACATTTCTAGAACCTAAGTCAAAAATAATGACACAATTGCCCCAAGTTTTGTAGAAATAAGACTATTTGTTAAACTATGAATTTAAAATTTTTATAATTTGACGAATTTGAAAGGCCCTCCTTTAAAAAAAAATGTACTAAAGTACCTTGGCAAGTGCCATTAAAAATTCGCGCATTTAATCAGGATTGTAAAATGGTACAATACTTGTTAGTTTCATACTTAAAAAAAAACGAGTAAAAAATAAAAGCCTCAAGTAACCCGATTTTTGCTAACCCATTTTACTCAGTTCAAATGTTTTTTATTCGCACAAGCTCTTGGTAGGTTCTTAATTTTATGGCAAAATGATGAGAGAGATGGACAGTGGACATGTTTGCCATGAGCGAGTGAGACATATAGTGACGCCACTCTTACCAAAGTCAACAAAAGTAATAGCGTTTTCTTTTCTCGAAAAAAGGCTGCACTTATTCTGCCTTGAGTTAGCGCTGTCAAATTTTCATGTTCTTTTCTCAGCCCTTTTACAAGGCGTCGTGTTGTTTTCTCAGCAGGTTGCGCTCTGATCCGGCAAAAGTGCTGCCTTTTCAGCCCTCAAATAAACGTGAGTGGGAGAGTTGCACGGTTGATTTTTAATTTACGCTTGTAAAATTACAATTATTTTCCGTATCAGAAATAAGTATTTGCTTTAAAATTACTAAAGACTTACAGGCCATGTGAATAATTCAGCTTTATTAAGTTCTATAAATAAATTGTGATGGAGTAGTATAATTTCTGTTTCATTCTCATATAAAAAATGCAACATTTTCTGAGGTTTCAGGGCAACGCACAGCAAGAGTTTCCACATAAAAGGGCAGAACTTTTTTTGAGAAAAGAAAACGCTATAAGTAAAATGAATAAACTAATGAAAAATCTTGACCTTGTTTAGTTTAGGTTTATTGGAATAAAAGTCAGAAAGGGAAATAACATTTTTTATTACAATAAATGTTCAAATTGTTTACCATCAGCCTCAATACACGCCCTACATCTTCTTAAAAATGATCTACTTATTAGCCGGGCATATCCTCGAGAGTGGATGTCCTCAGCAGCTTAAGAAATTCGTTCACGCAGCTCGGCTACGCTCTCAATAAGCTTTGAATAAACTTTTTCTTTGAGAATGCACCAATAAAAAAAATCCAGGGGATTTAAATCTGGGGAACGGGCTGGCCAAGAGATAGTGCCTGAACGTCCAATCCACCTTCCCGGATATTCCTGGTCAAGGAAATCTCTTACTTGCACTGCGTAATGCGCTGGGCAGCCATCTTGTTGTTACCACATGTGGCGACGATCTGTTAGTGGTATGTCCTCTAACAAAGTTGGTAAATTTTCTCGTAAAAAATGTAGGTAATTCGTGCCATTCAAGTTCTCAGGCAGGTCTAAAGGCCCAATAATTTTGCCGTTTAAAATTCAGGTCCACAGGTTTACTTTAAAGCGATACTGGGATCTGTCTTCTCGCATTAAATGTGGATTCGCCACATGCCACTCGTGAAAATTGTGTAAGTTTATGTAACCATCTTTTTTATACCCGAGCGCACTTGTGCACAAGGGTATTATAACTTTGTTCACATAACGGTTGTTTGTAACAGGCAAAACGAATCGAGATAGATATAGACAAATGTATACATAAATGATCAGAATGAAAAGAGAAATCGATTAAGC
>NW_016161027.1:7586-17575 GCF_001687245.7 Rhagoletis zephyria
GAGCAACTCCTCTTCAAATTTTAACATTACTTCACTTGAAGACTCAACATTTGTTTCCGTGCTCAAAATAGTTTCGTTTCGCCCTAATAAAGTTCATGCATACATTTTAGAATCTTTATGACAACAACAATAATTTCTTTAAGTGGTTAAAAAATTACCTAGAAGGTATGATCGAAATCTGTACTTGAATTCGAGAGGTGACGGATGGTCATGCAGCCCTCCTTTCATATATGTTCAATAACTTCACTAAACTTCACTCATTTTCATACATTTTTGTTTACTTTTACAAAAAAAAAAAATATTATCTCTGGTGATCAGGTAGCATGAATTTTATGAAATGTCATAATTTTATTAAAAGTCAAATGGTTAGCAACAACAACGAATGTCATTAAATGGAACTACCTTCTTTTTTGTATCATGCTACCAGCTCTGCTTTGTTGTCGTTCGCCACCAGAGGGGGTGTCAGACAGGGCGACTCTCTTTCATGTGACTTCTTTAATCTGATGTTGGAGAAGATAATAAGATCTGCAGAACTGAACCGCTCAGGAACAATTTACTACAAGAGCGTACAATTGCTGGCTTATTCCGATGACACTGACATCATCGGTAAGATAAACTGCGAAGTCTGTCCTGACTTTTCCAAGTTAGACAAGGAAGCAAAGCGAATGGGTCTGGTGGTACACGAGGACAAGACGAAGTATCTCCTGTCATCAAACAAACAATGAGCACATTCGCGCCTTGGCAACCACGTCACTTTTGACAGTTATAATTTCGAGAAAGTAGAGAATTTCGTTTACTTGGGAACCAGCATTAACACCGATAATAATGTCAGCATAGAAATCCAACGCAGAATCGCTCTTGCCAACAAATACTGCTTTGGACTGAGTAGGCAATTCAGGAGTAGGGTAGAAGGGGGAGCATTCGCCAATGGGGCACATTCGCCACCCATCGTTTTCTTCAAAGTTACTAGTGCTATTCTTCTTCTTCTTCTTCTTATTTGGCGCTGTAACCGCCTAAGCGATTTTGGCCGAGTCCAAAACAGCACGCCAGTCATTTCTCTTCTGTGCTAACTGACGCCAATTGTAAATGCCAAGTGCTATTGATCTTGGAAAATCGATAGCTTGTGCTTCAGTCGACCACATCTCTTCTTATTTACTCTGACAGTTCATCTTTGCAAGTGGTTGTAGATATTCGCTTTTATCCACCTTTTCGCGTTCTTGGGAAAAGTTTTGTGGCTAAATATGTTTCGTAATAATTTTGTGAATCTTCGTGTTATGCAATAGTTTTTTTATTTGTGGAATACCGCCAATTTCGCTTTAAACGAAATCGAAAGCTTGTTCTATTGCATTGTTTACGGCTCTTAAAAAAAAAGTGAGTTTTATAAAAGGGATTACACGTGGGACAGATCCACTAGACTCCAAGTGGGGTTGTTTCGCCGGCAAAAGTCCGCCGGCAGATGTGCCGCTGATGTATGTGCCCCATGGGGTAGATGTCCCCCTGGAGTAGCTGATGTTCTAGTAAAAGCTGCAGAAAACTCAACCCAGGATGCTTCTTTCAAACATCGTGTTTCCACCCGCCCTTACGAGCACACTCCAGGCATTCTTACCCTAATATTTAAAAAGCGCAAATTGCGAAGAGAGTGGCAGAGACTTCGTTCTCCTCAAGCTTCTGTTAGTTATACAGGAACTAAATCCATGTAAGAAAGAACTAAGTTGCTGCCTCATGCCAGACAAATTTTTCTCTCTGGCGTACGATGAAGTATGAAAAGAAACCGGTGCTTCGAGAATCGCCTATCCGAGCTCCTAATGGGAACTGGGCAAGGAGCGATGAAAATAAAGTAACAGCTTTTGCTCAACATCTTTCAGACGTTTTTAAACCCAATGAAAGTCTTACTCTTTCAAACATCTTAATTACTAATAGTAACTCAACCGCTATTTCCCTTCGATTCAAGCTCAATGACTTAAGAAATACCAAAGCCAATGATATGATATCTGAAATAATTATAGTACCTAAGCCAGGTAAAGATCGGACCATTGTATGTTCATACAGGCCAACCAGTTTAATCTCTGTATTATCAAAACATTTTCGAAAAACTACTCGCGCATTGCAACCCATGATAGCGCAAAGCAATACCATACCTCAGCATTAGTTTGGGGTTCGGGAAAAGCCATTGGTACATTAGAGGAAGTACACCGAATAGTCTAATAAATTAGGGAATCCTTTTGGAGAAAAACATTACTGTATTATTATTATTATGCTCCTTATAAGAAAAAGTGTTGACTTAAGAAATTTGAATTCAATACAATATTAAAGTTTCTTATGTTCCGCTTTTTCGTCTTGACGTTTCCACCCCATCTTGATGGCGGATCTACCCCATGGGTGAGGCAGTTTCACCATTTTGGGTCGTTTCAAAAGGAAGATGGATATACGATGCTAAATGATGTATATTTCGAGATGACCAAGCATTAAACAAACGAAATGATCGGCGTACTTTCGGCAGAGATTTAAAAAGAAAGTGGCGAATGCTCCCCCTTCTACCCTAAAGTCCTCTCTCGACGTACGAAAACCACACTATAAGTCACTCATCATCCCCGTGCTGGTGTATGGCGAATTAAAATACAGCGGCTCAACTGGCTTGACCATGTCGTTTGAATGGACACCGACGCCCCAGTTCTGAAAGTCCCTGCAGGGAAAGCTACTAGTTGTGAAATAGAATTCTACCAGTTTGCGTTTCAGCTCAACTAGTTCACGTTCTATCCTTTTTCAATGTTAGCGAGTGGTATTTTTAGCATTGCGATGTCCTACGAGATGCCAATTGTCAGGCTATGCATCAGCATCTACTAGTAGAAATACTGGTAGCATCATACCAGTTGATGAGATAGTCTTCCAAGTCATCCCCCATGAAAGGCATTAGTATGCCTTTTTGCTCGCGGCGCTCCAACAGTCGCAAGGGCCGACAGAGCAAAGCACTCGCGTGGTATGCCTGAGGTACCAGGTTCAAGCCCTGGTGCAGGGGAAATTTTTTTATTTTATTTTGTTTTATAATATTTCTTTTATTTATATTTTTTATTTGGGTTTTTTTTTATTCTTAAATTTAATTAAAAAAAAATATATATTTTTTTTAATCTATTTTCTTATGGCACAAGTATTTCCATATATTTGTTTCTTATTTTTTTGTAATGCAACTAGATTTTTAAGTTTGTTATTTATATTTAAATTGAAATAATTATTCCTACTTATACTGATCTAACTTTAAAAATCTTATCCACCTCCAAGCGGCCTCGAACCTGCGATCCCAGAACCAGAGCCAGTAGTCTGCTCGTGACGCCACAGCCGACATTTGTAAGAAAAGCAATTAATTGCGTTTTATTTTAGGCTTTGGCAATTCAAAGGCAGATGTCGCTGAACGCTTAAGTTCTTCGAAAATGGCGAACTGGTAGGCACATACTAGTTTATGAACTAGTATTTTTTCTAACTGGTTTGGGTTTTCACTGCAGGGGTATTCTGGCTTCACTTGGCATTTCCAATTGGCGTCAGTTGGCCAAAATCGCTTTGGCGGTTACAGCGCCAAATAAGACGAAGAAGAAGAGAATAGATCTGTAACCTTATCAGTCACACAGTGTTATAATCCCGACGAAATCCTTGACGGTGGTACCGGGAGGGGAACGCTACACGACGGTAGGAAGTTTAGTTTGGGTTTAAGTCTCACACTGACGGGGTTAGGCTTTCGATGCTTCCTCCTCGTAAAATAAACATGCTCAGTAAAAGGTTAACAATTTAAATCGACGAATAGTTTTATCTCAACTTTTGTGAACTTCTGTTTATTTGTTTTTTGTACAACATATTTATCTCTATTGGTTACAATAATTTTAAGCTATAATAAACGATTTTTTAGTAAGTAAGTTATTGGTTTTGAATTTTTTTTTGTATTATTATTACTTGAGCTTCCTAGTTGCAGGCAGTCACAATTAATTACTCACCGCTGTCGGTACCATAAGCTATCAAATCTGTTTTGTTGTTCCATTCAATGCGCTCAATGTGTTTTGATATATTTTTTGAGGCGAATGAACGCAAATTTCCCACATACATATATATCGGTAATACTATTTTAAGAGGGCTTATTTCACATTGTTGCTGAAATGCAAAAAGCCACAACTAACTAAATTTTTGTATTGCCTAAAACGATGTGGGGACTTTTGATTCGATGAAGTGCATCATAATCAATCAAAAAGTTAATTTTGGATTTTTAGTTAGTTACGGCTTTTTGTATTTCAGCTACGATGTGAGTTAAGCCCTTTCCATACTATACTAACCATATATTACATGCCAAGTCCCACGCCTCAATAGATATGAAATTCACCTTGAATTAATTTGTAAACTTGGCTGTCGACTTATTTACATACCATTTTATCTTTATTGCGATGCGTGATAATTTTGACAATTTACACAAAATTAAAATAAATGTTTTTGTTTTCGTTCTGAAAGACTAACAGAAGGAAACACGGAACTTAAGAATAATAAGTTTTATGAGGAAAAAAATAATTACACTAAGAAAAAGTAGAAAACAACTAGAGATGCATCCAGTTTTTTCAACAGACCTTTCACAAATAATATTCGATTCTCTTTATAGCCAGCCGTTGAACATTTCCGCTGGAAATACCTACTATTATCTTACGCTTTGACTTTAACCGGACCCACCGGCAACAACTTTATTGCCGGCAATATCGCCATCGTATCGATTTCTTATTATCAGTCGCTCTAAAACGTCCGCCGAAGGCACCTGGCCTGATCGAGTCATTTTCTTGTTACCTGAATCAGCTGTTTTCTTATCACTTTATTATTGCTATAGGCAATGTTTGGAAAAATTTCTCTTATTTAATATTTAATTTATTTTTGATTAAAAAATTACAATTTAAAAACGAAATTATTTGTTTCCTCCGCTACATAAGGCGCTTCTTATTTTGTTAATCCTATCTTTGGTATACATTAGATGTTTTTGCAGAATACTGTTGATGCAAAATTCATCAGTTTGATTTTTATTGAAAACATATTACTAAAATTACATCAAAGAAATGATGTTGCCGATTTGTCACCATGGCAATAAATCGACGAGTCGCCAATTGGTTGCCATTGACGATTGTTGCCTATTTCTCGTGTTTTGCTTGGTGGGTGTACATATGTTTGAATGGTTGTATATATATTTGTATGTATGTACATATGTTTGTGTATGTGCATATGTTTGTGTACATGTATATATGCACATATGTAGTACAAACGAAAACNGAAATTCACCTTGAATTAATTTGTAAACTTGGCTGTCGACTTATTTACATACCATTTTATCTTTATTGCGATGCGTGATAATTTTGACAATTTACACAAAATTAAAATAAATGTTTTTGTTTTCGTTCTGAAAGACTAACAGAAGGAAACACGGAACTTAAGAATAATAAGTTTTATGAGGAAAAAAATAATTACACTAAGAAAAAGTAGAAAACAACTAGAGATGCATCCAGTTTTTTCAACAGACCTTTCACAAATAATATTCGATTCTCTTTATAGCCAGCCGTTGAACATTTCCGCTGGAAATACCTACTATTATCTTACGCTTTGACTTTAACCGGACCCACCGGCAACAACTTTATTGCCGGCAATATCGCCATCGTATCGATTTCTTATTATCAGTCGCTCTAAAACGTCCGCCGAAGGCACCTGGCCTGATCGAGTCATTTTCTTGTTACCTGAATCAGCTGTTTTCTTATCACTTTATTATTGCTATAGGCAATGTTTGGAAAAATTTCTCTTATTTAATATTTAATTTATTTTTGATTAAAAAATTACAATTTAAAAACGAAATTATTTGTTTCCTCCGCTACATAAGGCGCTTCTTATTTTGTTAATCCTATCTTTGGTATACATTAGATGTTTTTGCAGAATACTGTTGATGCAAAATTCATCAGTTTGATTTTTATTGAAAACATATTACTAAAATTACATCAAAGAAATGATGTTGCCGATTTGTCACCATGGCAATAAATCGACGAGTCGCCAATTGGTTGCCATTGACGATTGTTGCCTATTTCTCGTGTTTTGCTTGGTGGGTGTACATATGTTTGAATGGTTGTATATATATTTGTATGTATGTACATATGTTTGTGTATGTGCATATGTTTGTGTACATGTATATATGCACATATGTAGTACAAACGAAAACGAATCTAATAAGCTGCTCGTTGATATAAATGCGAATTGTACTGATTGTTAAAAATTATGTGTTTGTTGTACATTTGTTCATGTTGTCATTATGCGTGTAATTAGGTGCGTTCGTTTAAAATCTCCAGTAAAAACCAACCAACAGCAAAATTCCGGCGAAATGTCAACAGTTCTCTCACAAGAGAAAAATATCCAAAACAGTACGCGAACAGAAAATTTGCAGAAACTTGCAAGTTAGTCGAACAGCTGAAATAATTTTTGTTTATATTCAAAAGTGTAAAATTTAAAACGTACGAAAACTCATTACAAAGTGGTATCCTGACACAGTTTATTGATTAAACAAATAACTACTTACTTCTTACAAGTTTAATTAGTCGCATTTTGTCATTTTTAACTTCCAAACCATCTAATTCGATTTTGTGATTTGCGTAATTTTAAACCAGCTGTTTTTGATCAGCTGTTTTCCTGTTGGCAAATTGCTGTTGGCAAAAATTTTTCCAGCGGAAACCAGCAGCTTCCCCTCAAAATGAAATGTCACTTTACTCTCTCAATTTCCCCTACTTTGCAAGTTTTTTGCGTACGCGAACGCAAAAACCTGCAAGTTTTGGTTAAAGGCATGTATGCAGTTCTTAAGAAAAGCAAAAATTCCATACAAAATGACGGACAAGAAATACCTAAGAAATTTTCTTGTGTAAAATTTTCTTGAGGCAGTACGCAGTTCTTAAGAAATTTGCTACGCTTTCTACTACAGTTTTCTAAAGTTTTTTGTGAAAAAAGAGCTCAAGGCAACCCATGCTTGCAACAGAAATATACACCCGTTCCATTATTTCTTGAGGAAAGAGCGAGCCAACAGGCTGCTGAAGTATCAGTTGTCAAAACTCCTTGGACACACACACTAAATAATGACAATTTTTTTTTTGACCGTTTTCGTGAGAGCTGCATACCAGCCTTAAACATGAACAATTAACAGCTACGCGAACGCAACTATTTTCTAGAGTAGTTTTGTGCTCTCGCTATCTCCTTGCATTAACTCGTCCTTCGTTGGTATACTCTGATGAACGTATGTGAGGATGAAAGCAAGGCCAACTTATATAAGGTAGTGTTACAGGAGCAGTTGAAATTTTCGCCCGATGTTTCTTAAAGAAAGCCATAAACGTAGCGACCGGTGGTTCAACTTGGTGTTGTTTTGCTCTAGATTGCACCGTTTGTGGGCCTGTTGAATGAATTTATGTCTTGGTTGTATGAAAGATCAATAAATTTGAATTTTCTGGCAAGTTGTACAACTTATCGCTAAATTAATGGCCATGTTGTACAAACTCATTTAATTTGCCTTTATTTTGTACACTAAATAACCGAAAATGGATAACTCAGCCGAAATAGGTACGTGCTTTTGTTGAATTTTATAAACGTAAGCCGAAACTATGAAATTGTAAAAATGAGATTTTACAATGAGATTTGCAATGTTTGTGGGCAAAACGTCCAACTTGATTGCGGATTGATTTGAACCAACGTTTTCGGCTTGCATTATGTCAAAAGGATGTGTTTGTTGTAATTCTTTGTCATTTACTACCATTATGCGTAGGCCAATTCATGAAATCATTTCATGCGTTTGAGTAGAAACTGAATGAATGAACACCATTTCATGATTTCAATTAACGCGAAATAGAGTTTATGCACTTAGTTTTTACTCAGATCGATGAAATGATTTCGTGAATTGGACTACGCATACATGTGATACTTATGCTTTTAATTTATAAGGTAATTTTATGTTTTTATACTCTTGCTACCACATGAATATACGTGAATATATATGAATTCGTGATAAGAATATATAAATTCGCCTTGGAAGATAGAAAGCGAGTAAGAATAAATGCCGAACAAAGGAATTTGTCTTCTTTCAACTTAAATAAATGCATTTTGCAAACAAAAGTGCGTACGTTACTTAGTGCCTTGGTAATGGCGAATTCGTAAGGATCTATTGATTGCATTATAAACATTTTCATTTATTTGTTAAACATTCAATTACTTCCATTACAACCCGGTCCTATGGATGCTAGAAGCGCGAATTCATATAAGGTGGTGTTACCGGAAAATAAATAAATAAATTATATGTATATCAGAAAATTAATAAGATGAAATGAAATTATTGTTTGGTTTCTAACCAAACCTATGTATGTAACTCAATCGCCTAATGGTTTGTTGAACCGTAAACATATGTTTACACATCAAATTTCGTGAGTAGGTACCTGGTACTCACACCTTTTTTAAGAAGCTTCACTTCTATCATGTGTACGGTGTTACACACGCATTTTTTTTCAAATATAATAATGCCACAAAAGCATAAAATTGACCTTATCATTATACTAACTACATTCGAGAAAGCCGCTATGCAAGAAATATTTTGATATAAAGTTTGTCTAAAATGGGAAACGAATCCATCCACTCAGAGAGGTGGGTGTCGTCATTGTCTCAGCCGTCACTCTTGGGGAAAATGAAAATTTTCTGTGTAAATCATATAACTAAGTTTTCTACTTTATTAGTTTCGTGTTAAACTGATATTTGAATTCAGGTGTTAACAGTTTGAAATGCCGAATCAAGGGTTAAAGAGAAATTACTTAAAGTTTGAGGTAAAAGAAGTTTAAATTTCCCACCCGTCACGTTGGAATTAACAGCAAATAAAAAAAAAAAAATATAACCATAAAATTGTATTTAGCGAAAAATCCCATAATGAGACGCAAAATCCCACGCGCCCTTTTATGGGGCGAAAATCCCAAATTATGGGAGAAATCCCACGAGTTGGCAACACTGGATGCAATAAGTGAGACTGTGTGCGTTACATGCACTGCTTAGCTGCCGCTCTTCGTATACGTGTGAAACCAGAGTGTCCAGATTTGCCGATTTCGCGCCAATTTGGCGCTTTTTTTTGGATATTTGCGCGTAAAAATTTAGGAAATCGCCATTGGCGATTTTTGGCGATTTTTCCAATTGTAAATATATAGGTACAAAACTTAGTTTTCCGCGATAATTTTACAGAAGCGGCTAATGAACTGCGTTTATCACGGACTTGACTTAAGAAGCATATTAAAAGACTGTCAAAAATTTGTAATCACCCTAATCGAAGAACTTTTCAAACGATTACTTAGTCAATTAAATACTTTTAAAAAAGCTTTGATTTTGACACCAGAAAAGTGTGTGAATCACAAGAGGGTGAGTTTCAGGGACCTGCCAATTCACAATTTGACTTTAAAGGAAAGAAAAGCAGCGGAAACTGAATATTTAAATCTTTTTACTTTCCCATGTAATAACTTTTTTCAGAACCATTCCATCCGACTCTGAAGAAGTTTGGAAAATCGTTTACGGAGTGAAAACCACAACAGCCAATGAAATCCTTGAAAATATAAATAAAGTAGCCTTCATATTAGGGGTAGGTGAAATAACATAAACGGCAATGACGCAAATTTGTGTTATTTCCCAATTGAATGTGAAATAACAAAAATTTGTTTTATTTCATTTCTCGTTGAGCAATAAGACCAACTTTTAAACTTAAAAATTTGAGTAATAAAGCAAAATAGTGCACATATGTAGGTAGTCACCCAGTTACATTTGACAAAAAGTAGTACATGAACAAGTTCAGTGGACGGATTTGTAAGTATACAATTTTGAAAGTGCCCAGCGTCGCGGCGGTTCGCGTTCTCGCGCCGCCCCGCGCCACCCCGCGCCACCCCGCGTTCGACGTCGCGCTTGCGTCCCCAGCCCCCCTCCCTTCCATTATAACC
>NW_016161027.1:17600-34010 GCF_001687245.7 Rhagoletis zephyria
AAAAAAAAAAAATATAACCATAAAATTGTATTTAGCGAAAAATCCCATAATGAGACGCAAAATCCCACGCGCCCTTTTATGGGGCGAAAATCCCAAATTATGGGAGAAATCCCACGAGTTGGCAACACTGGATGCAATAAGTGAGACTGTGTGCGTTACATGCACTGCTTAGCTGCCGCTCTTCGTATACGTGTGAAACCAGAGTGTCCAGATTTGCCGATTTCGCGCCAATTTGGCGCTTTTTTTTGGATATTTGCGCGTAAAAATTTAGGAAATCGCCATTGGCGATTTTTGGCGATTTTTCCAATTGTAAATATATAGGTACAAAACTTAGTTTTCCGCGATAATTTTACAGAAGCGGCTAATGAACTGNCAAATATAATAATGCCACAAAAGCATAAAATTGACCTTATCATTATACTAACTACATTCGAGAAAGCCGCTATGCAAGAAATATTTTGATATAAAGTTTGTCTAAAATGGGAAACGAATCCATCCACTCAGAGAGGTGGTTGTCGTCATTGTCTCAGCCGTCACTCTTGGGGAAAATGAAAATTTTCTGTGTAAATCATATAACTAAGTTTTCTACTTTATTAGTTTCGTGTTAAACTGATATTTGAATTCAGGTGTTAACAGTTTGAAATGCCGAATCAAGGGTTAAAGAGAAATTACTTAAAGTTTGAGGTAAAAGAAGTTTAAATTTCCCACCCGTCACGTTGGAATTAACAGCAAATAAAAAAAAAAAAAAAAAAAAAAAAAAAATATAACCATAAAATTGTATTTAGCGAAAAATCCCATAATGAGACGCAAAATCCCACGCGCCCTTTTATGGGGCGAAAATCCCAAATTATGGGAGAAATCCCACGAGTTGGCAACACTGGATGCAATAAGTGAGACTGTGTGCGTTACATGCACTGCTTAGCTGCCGCTCTTCGTATACGTGTGAAACCAGAGTGTCCAGATTTGCCGATTTCGCGCCAATTTGGCGCTTTTTTTTGGATATTTGCGCGTAAAAATTTAGGAAATCGCCATTGGCGATTTTTGGCGATTTTTCCAATTGTAAATATATAGGTACAAAACTTAGTTTTCCGCGATAATTTTACAGAAGCGGCTAATGAACTGCGTTTATCACGGACTTGACTTAAGAAGCATATTAAAAGACTGTCAAAAATTTGTAATCACCCTAATCGAAGAACTTTTCAAACGATTACTTAGTCAATTAAATACTTTTAAAAAAGCTTTGATTTTGACACCAGAAAAGTGTGTGAATCAAAAGAGGGTGAGTTTCAGGGACCTGCCAATTCACAATTTGACTTTAAAGGAAAGAAAAGCAGCGGAAACTGAATATTTAAATCTTTTTACTTTCCCATGTAATAACTTTTTTCAGAACCATTCCATCCGACTCTGAAGAAGTTTGGAAAATCGTTTACGGAGTGAAAACCACAACAGCCAATGAAATCCTTGAAAATATAAATAAAGTAGCCTTCATATTAGGGGTAGGTGAAATAACATAAACGGCAATGACGCAAATTTGTGTTATTTCCCAATTGAATGTGAAATAACAAAAATTTGTTTTATTTCATTTCTCGTTGAGCAATAAGACCAACTTTTAAACTTAAAAATTTGAGTAATAAAGCAAAATAGTGCACATATGTAGGTAGTCACCCAGTTACATTTGACAAAAAGTAGTACATGAACAAGTTCAGTGGACGGATTTGTAAGTATACAATTTTGAAAGTGCCCAGCGTCGCGGCGGTTCGCGTTCTCGCGCCGCCCCGCGCCACCCCGCGCCACCCCGCGTTCGACGTCGCGCTTGCGTCCCCAGCCCCCCTCCCTTCCATTATAACCTTTTAGAAAAAAGAATAATAATAAAATGACACTAGTTCACTTCTGAAACTGCTTTTTAATGCCCAAGTAATGGGAGTTATTGCGTATGGTGTTAATGCATGCACCCCACCCATGGTGGAATTATACCAAGTGAAGTAACATTAGAGTGAGAAGAAAGATTTTGACACTGCCTTATTTGAAAATTTGACTATAAAATGTGACTATAAGGTAGCCGAATGTCAGAAAACAAAGAGAGAAAGCTGTTTTATTACTTCACCTGTTTATTGCGCCATTCGTCCCACCTGCTTGTACCGAGTATTCGTCCAAATTTAGAAGTCTGAGAGTTGGTAAGATTTTCCATATTAGCTCTGATCCAGTACTCCATGAACTTACAGGATTTTACACGAACTTGCAGGAAGTTGCAGGAAAAATGTTCCCGTACTCCAAGATCCTCCAAAATCCTGTAAATGAGAGCGGCTTTTGGAGAGTTGTGTAGAGAATGAAGTTGAACTTTTTCTTCTGGTAAAATCATGAAAAGTGTCAAGCAATCACTGGTTGACGTTTTTACAGGAAAAATGTTTTTTTGGTTCTCGTACTTTTTGTTGTTACTCACTTTTTACTCTCACTTCAGAGAGTAATTTTGCTGTTTGACAGTTTTACAGGATTTTTCACGATAAGCATTGGATCAGAGCTATTGTTACATCACTATTTCGTACCACGTGTTCGCTCCGTCTTCGTAAACGAAATTCACAGTTAGGATATAGCAAGTGATGATAATGCAGAAATTTTAACTGAAGATAAAGCTCAAAGCAATATTCTCTGTGTTATACATATCGTCGTTTAAAGTACAAAACCGCGTATCAACAAAATGCAAAACCACGTATCAAGATTATGCAAAACCGCGTATGTGAGGTTGAATAAATTATTTTCTAGAGAGTGAAAGCAATCATATTTCAAAATGTTTCTCTTTTTTATAAAGCAACCGCATTTCTGACTAGTATATTTCAGGACGAATGGATAAGGATTGAGCCAAGAGCATGTGTGAGCAAATCCAATTGTNTGCCATGGCGGAATTATACCAGGTGAAGTAATTAGAGAAGAAAGATTTTCACACTGCCTTATTTGAAAAATTGCCTTTAAAATTTGACTATAAAGCTGGATTTACATGAGGCGATTTTCTAGGCGATTCAATATTACTCAAGAAAAATTGCTCGTGTAAATATTGATTCAAAAATCGCTTGCCTCAAAGTAGACAGCAAGTCCTCATGCAAAGGCAGCTTAAGGCAGCCGAATGTCAAAAAATAAAGCGAGAAAGCTGTTTTATTACTTCACCTGTTTATTGCGTCATGATTCCATGCAAACATTTTAATGTTTTTCTGCAATGTTTTCAACATACAGTGAAACCCGCTTATTTAAGTTAACAAAAAGATGTAAGTACATCAATAATTATGTTCGCTTAAGTACCCGCATCGAGGTACTTAAGCGGGTTCTTTTAAGAACCCAACCCGCCCAAAAAGCTGACATTTTTCGTGAGGTACTTAAGCGGGTTTTACTGTATTAAAAAGCATGCATGTCTAATTTGCCGAGCAGTTAGACGCTTTCCCTATATTTTGTTAGACTTTTCATAAGTAAAAATATTTGTTAAATTGTATTTTTGGAATAAACAAAGTTCCTTTTCCTTCTGTCAGTATACTGTTTTTGTTACAAATAGTATAAATAAGCAATGGGAAATAAGGCAAAATTTGTTTTATTTCCAACCTTTGGGGATCGATGCCCCCTGACACCGACCTTTTAGAAATTGGCTTATTTTGAAACTTTTCTTAAAAATCATGCGACTTTGGTCCCTTTTCTTTGATTAAAAATTCTATATACACATTTTGATAGTTTTTTCACAAAATATATTTTGTTTCTTACATATTTAAAATGAGTCCAGTATTTACTTTTCAAAGGTGCTTAAAATTTAAATCTCTGGCAAGGTTTTGACTGATTTCATCCTTTTTATTATGTCAAAATTTATNCGAACAGGAACGGCAACTTTTGTTTGTTCCATGCTGTTGGGGACACCAAGAGAAAATCAAAGACACGTTTTTCTTCGGTGTAATGCAAACAGTTTAATAGCTTCAATGCGAATGAATACAAAGTATAATATGTATAACGAAAGTTATAAAGCTTAAAGTTAAATAGATAATGTTATACATTGGCGTTGCCATATTTTAACACTTTATTTAATGTTTATTATTTTTTTATAAAAGCCTAGCTNCCATATTTTAACACATGCCATGGCGGAATTATACCAGGTGAAGTAATTAGAGAAGAAAGATTTTCACACTGCCTTATTTGAAAAATTGCCTTTAAAATTTGACTATAAAGCTGGATTTACATGAGGCGATTTTCTAGGCGATTCAATATTACTCAAGAAAAATTGCTCGTGTAAATATTGATTCAAAAATCGCTTGCCTCAAAGTAGACAGCAAGTCCTCATGCAAAGGCAGCTTAAGGCAGCCGAATGTCAAAAAATAAAGCGAGAAAGCTGTTTTATTACTTCACCTGTTTATTGCGTCATGATTCCATGCAAACATTTTAATGTTTTTCTGCAATGTTTTCAACATACAGTGAAACCCGCTTATTTAAGTTAACAAAAAGATGTAAGTACATCAATAATTATGTTCGCTTAAGTACCCGCATCGAGGTACTTAAGCGGGTTCTTTTAAGAACCCAACCCGCCCAAAAAGCTGACATTTTTCGTGAGGTACTTAAGCGGGTTTTACTGTATTAAAAAGCATGCATGTCTAATTTGCCGAGCAGTTAGACGCTTTCCCTATATTTTGTTAGACTTTTCATAAGTAAAAATATTTGTTAAATTGTATTTTTGGAATAAACAAAGTTCCTTTTCCTTCTGTCAGTATACTGTTTTTGTTACAAATAGTATAAATAAGCAATGGGAAATAAGGCAAAATTTGTTTTATTTCCAACCTTTGGGGATCGATGCCCCCTGACACCGACCTTTTAGAAATTGGCTTATTTTGAAACTTTTCTTAAAAATCATGCGACTTTGGTCCCTTTTCTTTGATTAAAAATTCTATATACACATTTTGATAGTTTTTTCACAAAATATATTTTGTTTCTTACATATTTAAAATGAGTCCAGTATTTACTTTTCAAAGGTGCTTAAAATTTAAATCTCTGGCAAGGTTTTGACTGATTTCATCCTTTTTATTATGTCAAAATTTATCCGCAAAAATGTTCAGAAATAGTAAGAATTATTGCGCCGTTCTTGTAGCTTAGCATTTCCCTAAGTTATTTGTGTTAAATTCATTTTCGTAGCTCCCAGTACAAACAAATAATCTGCGATAATTTATATACAAGCTTAAAGGTCAAACTTTGTTATAGTACTTAATTGTTATCTACTAATGTTACTTTTGTGTTATATTGATGTAAGTACTTTTTAACTGCAATTTTCTTTCCATAATAAATGCAAAATTTGCATATTGCGTATTTTTAATATATCCCTCATCAACAGGTTTTTATTTTAAGAGAATTTTTTTAATTTTTTTTTTTTGCAGAAAATGATCTCCATTAGCAATTTATCTATTAAAAATAATAGGGCATAATCATATATGAGTCGGGTTTAATGTTAGGTGCAGCTTTTTTTGACAGATTCCACTGAAAATGATATCAAAGTTATATGTAGCCTAAGAGTCGATTTTATATCGACTATGAATATGCCCCAATAAGTTACGAAAGGTAAAATAATGAAAGTCTTTATATACTTGGTATAAAAGATTTGAATTACTTGAAGAAACTTTTTTTCGGCTGTGACACTTCTTTTGTGACTTTCGAAAAATTTTCAGCGGTAACACTGGCTATGGCCTGCCGACCACACTTAACATACTTCTTATTAACTAAACATACTACTTATTAAAATTTCATTTCAAGAATACCACTGTGTCCTACTGTGGTAGAAATATGTAATTTTAAAACTTGAATCAAAGAAATCGGATGTTTTGCTCTCACGTTTTTTGGGTTTTAATTTTATATATAGTATAGATTGAAGTCGGTTTTGTTGTTTGCTTAAAAATTACTTGTTCTTATTCAATGTTAAAAAAATAGTTCATTCGAAATCACATTTCTTATGCCGAATTCCCACTAGGCATTGAAATGATAAAAAATTGGAGGCATTTAAAAAAAGCCATGCGGAAATGAATTTAATGACTATTTTTTTAAAGTAATGACAAAAATATTGTTCAATGCCCAAGTTTGTCATTAAAATTTCTGCCATTTAATGCCTAGTGGAAATCCAGCATTAGTTGTACTCATCGTAGTAAAAATATGCAGCTTCTGCTGACTATAAAGGAGTTGTATGGAATACAATTTGTTAATAAACAGTAACCGTAGATTCTTAATGATACAAGTAATTTTTAAGCAAAAAACAAAACTGACTTCAATTCTCATATGAAAATTTAAGATTATCGTTAATTTCTTCATAATCCGATGATCGGATTTAAGCCAAATTAATGCGGGCCAACCTGCGAGGTAACACCTTTCCTTCCTTAAAACAAACTACCTGCATATAAATTCATTCAAAAACAATGTGTTTTATAATAACAAGTAATGTTTAAGCAAACAAAACCGACATCAATTCCAATTAAAAATTTAAAATTATCGTTAATTTCTTCAAGATTCAATGATCGGATCTAACCCAAATTAGTATGGGACCACCTTTGAGGTAACACCTTTCCTTTAAAAAAATATAGAAATCGGTTAACGTGGACCAAAGTTATGCTGTAACATACATACAAAAATATATATTTATATATTCCGGCGAATTAATATCCTTTCTCCTTTTTGTGAAGTCGGTTAAAAAGTATTTTTGGAACGTGAACAATTTAACAATCCAGTGAAAAGAACCCGATTAATTCAAGGATAATCGTAACAATAGTTACAGGAACGCGCTATTTTAGCATTCTTTGGCTATTTCCCTTACGTTTATTTAATGTTTCTTATTTTTATATTTTAATGCTTACGTTTATTATTTACCATGCTAGTAAAAATATCAAACGTTTTCTTTGAACACTTTGAACAGTTTTGTAGCCCATTCAATTTTATTTTAAAGAAGGGCAAAGTTTATGTAACTAGGACTTTCTATTGATTTTTGGAATTTTTTTTGTGGAAGGAGTTGTGGATTTTCTCCATACAAAAAAATTTTCGAACATACTTCTTTAGAAGAAAATGTGTGAACAAAAAATTGTTAAAAATCAACACTTACCTAGCTACTTTAAACTTGCACTTTGTATTACTAAATTAAAAAAATTGCGTACTCAAAATAATTCTAAAAAATGTGATTGAACAGTTTCAAATTTCGATGAACATTTGTTAAAATTGCGGAAAAAGTAAAAAGAATCGGCCAAAACCGGCCGATATTAGCCGATGCCGATTAATCGGTCAGACTCTATCAATATGATATCGACAATACTAGGGAAACATGTTATATATGCTTTAGAAAATACACTTAAGTATCGGAAAAAACACTTGTTTAGTATTTCACTGGCTACGTTACACTTAACATTTGTGGTACATTTCATTACCACTTCATAGGAGTTCTAAACAACTTTTTCGCTAACTTGGAAACAGAATACGTTCTCAACTAATAACAGGGCAATTCTGGCAGCTGTCTTTCAACTCACCACAGTCTTTCGAAAGACAAAAGTCTTGCGTAAGATAATTGTCAATTCTGGCTACCAGCTTGAAAGAAAGCTCTTTACCATGATACAAAAAAGAAGGTAGTTCCATTGTCACTTTTTCGTCGCCATATTAACCACCTGACAATTAAGCAGATTATGACATTCCGTGCTACCCCCCATGATACAAAAAAATATTTTTTTATGTAAAACATTAAATAAAATAAATATTGTACATTAAAATTTGTTTGAATTAAAAAAAAAAAAATACATAAAAAGAAAAAATGAGCTGTTTATTTAATCAAGGCCCGTATACAAGACATTTATGCAGAGGTACAAAGGTATGGTTCTTCCAATTCCCCGTTATTCCGCACATTCGAGAGAAGTGGTTGCTGGCATGCGGTGTTAAGGAGTGTGACTTTGCAAAGAATGAAATGTCGTTAGCCAAGAAGACTGCACGATTAAGCCGAAGTGCAGTGCCAAAGTGTAAAAAGTAAGCATGATAATCGCAAATGTGACCAAATTTTGATATTCATAATTTTCAGTAGTGAATCAGAAGAAACGGAAGAGAATTTGGAAAAATATCTCACGTATTTGGAGGGGTATGTGTGTTAAACTTTCTTATAAGCAACACAAAAAAAAACCTGTTCCTTTGAATTTATTTAGAAGTGAAGAAAATCTGTTTGGAATTGAACCAACAGGGTCTTAGGTCGAAATGAAAACATGTTGTGCTCAGAAGCCAATGTGGAGAAAACAAATGATGCTTTAGTAAGTTTTGAACCTAGAGGACTCACACTCACACATCATGTCTTCAAAGAAATAAACAATGTTCCCTTGTCACCAGCAGAACATATCGAGGTAGAAAATCGTCTACTTTTATTACTTTAAATATAGATTATATTGCAAACATCCGTATACATATCTGTTGTAGCTTCAAGAACAGGAAGAAGCCAATAATTTTTTGGATCGCATGACCGCGCTGAGTGATATTGAGTTCGATGGCCTGGAAAACTTTGGCGGCTACATAATTTCAAAAATGGGCTTGAGTCAATTTGGATGCGAACATCTGCTGAAAATAGTCAACATTTTACGTATGTTAATTTACTTTCGGAGGGGGGGCTTTATAAACCAAAACCGGAGTTTTTAAGTTTTTTGGAGCAGGCTAATGCAATTTTTATCAAAATTAATGGGGATCTATTAACCACAGACCTAAATTACATGCAAAATTTATTGTTAAACACGAACATTAGTTTAGATCAAAAAATTCTAAAGCGGTTTTATTATGTCCTACACATTTTTTCGGATTAGATATCTTAATAATAAAATAAAACAAAACAAAATTGGCAGAGTTAATAAGAAAATGAAAAAAATTTTCGCATAGCCAATCACTAAAGATTTAGTTTTAATTAATTTTAAAAATGTTTTTAATTCAAAACGCTACTATTTATATATCAAATTTTTAATATAAAATATATGGATATTAACAATGTTTTTCTTGAAAAAATACTTTGTCTAAAATAAATTACTTAAATAAAATTAAAAAACTTTGAAACTTATCTTAAAATATATAAAATGGATACATGCCAACAAAAGTATTTTATTTCTTAAACTTTTTTCTTTAGCTATATTATCAATGACTTTAGACAAAATATTTGAATTAATTTTTAAAACAAAGTATTTTCCTTACTAAGTTTTTGTGTTATATGCCTCTTCATTCAGCATTTATGAAATCCACCATTTTATAAATAATATCCAATATATGATTTGAAATTACCCTCTCCTACAAATTTCCGATGTAGCAACGCTATGCCAAATGTTGACATCAGGGAGAATGTCAATAATCTGTTTTTTAATCAAAAAAAAATTTAAATGAAACTACCTTGTATTTTTGTATCATGCTCTTTACTGTCTTTTGAAAGGTTATTGAAAGATCTGCTAGGTTATGCTGTTCGACTTTTAGCAATAAGGTTTTTATAAATCAAATAAATTGAAAAGCCAAAAAGGAAAAAAATTAATCAGAAACAAGTAAGAGCAGCGCTGTCTTCGGCTATGCCTTTCATGAGCAGCTGAAAATTTTACTTTAACAGATTACTGCATTTGAATAACTTTATATATTCACAGCAGGCATAGATAGAGGAAATACATATATAAAAAATCATATCTAAACAATCAGAGGTATGGAAGATTTACCTTATATTGCACCAATCTAAGTAATTTCCACTGCTGTGTGATCGGTACGTAAACCGGTAACACAATTTAATGGGTTTAGCTTCCTACATAATGGAGATACATATATCGCAAAAACTGGTATCTGAACAATCAGTGGTACAAGAAATTAAGATTATACAGCATAGATTTTGACGATTTTCTCAGTAGACTTTGTATTATTATTTAAAAAATAGCTTACGAAATTTATCGGTTTTAGCTGCCCAAATAAAGGAGTTTTACAGTAAAACCCCATATCTGAACAATCAGTTGTATGGGGGCAATAAACAGGTTATAGTGACCCGATCTTTGTTAATTTTACTGTAAACTTTCTGTTGATAATGAGTGAAAATAGTGCGAAATTTCATGTTTCTAGCTGCATAGATGGAGTAGTTATAACAAAAAAATAGGTTGTAGCGACCCGATCTTCTTCATTGAAAGTATTCTTTTGATAATAAGTGACAACAGTGCAAAATTTCATGTGTCTAGCTAATGAAATGGAGGAGTTATAACGAAAAATCGTATATCTGAACAATAAGTTGTATGAGAGCTATAGGTTATAGTGGCCTGATCTTAGTAATTTTTACTCTAAGTTTTCTGTTGTTAATGGGTGGAAGTATTGCAAAATTTCATGTTCCTAGCTGCATAAATGGAGAAGTTATAACGAAAAATCGTATATCTGAACAATAAGTTGTATGAGAGCTATAGGTTATAGTGGCCTGATCTTAGTAATTTTTACTCTAAGTTTTCTGTTGTTAATGGGTGGAAGTATTGCAAAATTTGATACGGATATCTCGAAAACTGAGAGACTAGATTGCATACAAACAGACGGACAGACAGACAGACAGACAGACGGACAGACGGACATGGCTAAATCGACTAAGCTCATCGTTCTGATCATTTAAGTATACATTTTAATGGGTCTATCTCTTCTTATTCTGGTACTTACAAACATCGGACCAAAGTTATAATACCATTTCATGCTCATGAAAGGTATAAAAAGGAAATGAGAACCCCGGTTCGAATCGCAGCTGGGGCAAGTTTTAATTTTTATTTCTTTATTTTACCTAAAATTGGTTACAATGACAGAAGCCAACAATGGGTCCGAGCCTAAGACATTCAATGTTAAATATAAATACAAGTTAAATTATGTACTTGAACCAAAGTTTGAGCTACTTAAAATCACATAGTTTTTGGTGTACTCTAAGCCTATTCCAAAATCCTGCTCTTACAGGGAATACTCAACTCGCTCAAATTTATTTTCAACCTCTTACACGAACAAATGAGTAAAATCCAATTAGTCGGCTATACTCGATAGAGACCAAATTTGCAGGCACAAATAAGCGTAGGTATATTTTGAGCATGTTCTTGTTTTGGTGGGAATTAATCATATTTTTTGGAATTGGTATATACATATTCTCCAACAAGAAAACTACTGTTCTTTTGAATATGGTGTGCGATATGTGCAAATTTTTCTTCATTGGTGTTACTAAATATTTTAAAATTCTTATCCCACACCTTCTAACTACTAAAGGCCGTTTTCACCCAACTCTGGTTAACACTAATCCACAGTTAAACATCGTTACCTACATCACTAACTACATGCATATAACATTGGGCCGGTAACGTCGGAAATGGCGTTTAACTAGGGATTAGTTTTAAGCAGAGATGGTGAAAACGGCCCTTAGGGCCGGTTACTCAATGCCTGGTTAACACTAATCTCCGGTTAAATATAGTTATCGACGTTACCGACTCCATGTTATATGCTTGGAATCGAAGATATCGATAGCGATGTTTAACCGCAGATTAGTGTTAACCAGACGTTGATTAACCGTCCCTAAATGTGTCTTAACATCTGTTATTTTTTGCTTTAACTCTGAAAATTTAGTTGTCAAACTACGAAATACCAGTTGATATTAAGACGATGAGGGTAAGAAATTCGGTAGGCAGATATGTTTTAACAGTAGAAATTCATGGTCTCCACCTGACATATGTTTTAATACAGCTTTTGTAACATAATCTAGATGTGGGTTTATATCAAATAGGGTTTACTCACATTTTTTACATGAATAGTATTTGTATTGTCTTCTTTATTAAGATTTTGCACACTGTCTATTCCATCGAACTCCGGCCCATTGTCGTATGAGTCACTTACGTCGATATATTCTAATTCTTCATAAACATCAAATGGTTTCATTTCCTCATGCATTTCTGCCACATTAGTGGTTTTCATAGGTTGATTGTCATTAAGATTTTTTTCAGAGTCGGGTTGAGGTGGAATGGCAATTTCATTTTGGAAAGAAATATTTTTAGCAGGAGCTTCGCGGTGTCTAAATGCTGCCTTTCGGACGAGATAAAGAATTCGTGCATAGCAAACCACAATGCAAATGCAAGGAACCATAAATGCAGCAATGAAGAGAAATTCTTTTGGAGTGTGGCCATTGTCATCAAGCAAAATAGAGCAGGATCCAATCGATGTATCCAATCCGAATCTACCCCACACACCTCGCCAGGTAGGTATCATTATGGAAAAGGCAGTTATCCATGTTCCCGCAATCATTAAGGCCAAATACCGACGCTGGTAGATTCTGGAATTACAATAGTCAAGGTTCAGTACATACGTAGCATTAATTCAAAATAGTTTTTGCTTTCAAACCGGGAGTACTGTCGTGGATGTGCGATGATAATGTATCTGTTAATAGTAATGAGTGATACGGTAAATAGCGAAACAGCTAATAAACCATAACGCATTAGAGGGAAAAACCTGCAAAGTAGATCACCGTGTATCCAAGACCTCCTCAAAAACGTAGAAGCCGCCAACGGGAGGTTGAAACAGTCAAAAAGTAAGTCCGATGAAGACAGATTCATTATAAAAATCGCTGTTGAGTTCCGCGTCTGCAATAAGGGAATATAACTTAGCTGTTTCTAAATGTTGCAAATCAGTGTAGAAAGTTAATTTAGCATACAGTTGTACCGCAGCATCCACTACGCTACAATTCCCGTCAGCACCCAAGTCCTACACTATCTCTCTAAATACACATACACAAATCATCTGAGCGCATGTACCTACTAGCATCCTTTTCCATGTGATCGACATTTATTCTGGTATTCAGAAAGCTGTCTCACGTTTCTAGTCTCAAAAAGAAAAATATTGAGGAAAAGATAATTACTTTCAGTTTTATTATTACCTTCCTTTTATTAGCTCGGGATGTAACTATGTAATATTGATGCGCCTAAAAGATGCAGCGAGTTCTATTCTCAAGTTACATACCTGATACAGTACGAATGACAATTATAATAGGGAGGTTTTAGTTTTTTAAACTATAATTTTATTTTATAGAACACGAAAATGAAGCTGTTTGGGCAAATGGCAATTATATTTGAATTCTAGTTAAAATGCCTTTATGTATTACGTATAGCTCTTATACTCTTATACTCCTATACTTTGATACTTTTTCATCTGAATTTTAAAGCAAACTCGTACTGTACATACTTTAGGACAGGTTTTGTTACATTAGCAACCCTATGAATTGTATGATGTTGTTGTAAAACGATGTATATAACTATAAAATTGAATTGATCTCAAACCACCGTCAGTAGCGCATTTGCTTTTTCGCTTATTTTCGCAAATTCACCGAAATTTTAGTTCCGAACCATTTTTCGTACTTTTTCGTAATTTTTACAAAATTGAAAGCAGCAAAAACCCTTGCTGCAATAGAAGCTAAGAAATATTTATTTAACAATTTCATTAAGAAATATAGCTAAATACTTTAATGAGCTTGAGGCCGTTTTTAATAAAAATTCTTGTGGAAAAAAACAACTTACATTTTGGTAGAAGTTATAGCTGCTATTTCGGAGATCACCACGTCTCCTCATCAGACTTCTTCACTGGGAATCGATCCAACGACCCCAGCGTCCAAAGCCAGTAGGCTATTCACTGAGCAAAGTTCGCCACGTAAACTGGTGTTGCTTTTTTCATTTTTTTTCATGTGTTAAGTCCAGATCGTTCGCGTTCGCGAATGTTAGGTAGACAAAATTTCCGATGTTGTTCGTACGCGTATGTACCATGCAGTGAAAACCCAAACTAGTCAGGAAAAATGCTAGTTTACAACAAGAATTTCCTGACTGAAACCGAACTAGTTCGAAAATTACCACACTTGTATAAAGTACAAACCGATTTGTTCATGCTTGACTTCCACAGTTTAATACAATAAAGTACACCAAATATTATAACTTTTATTTGGATATATTGTAAACCATTAAAGCGAGTACATATTCAGTTATACCAGACCTGTTAAATAATGATTAATGATCATAATGATTATTAAATAAAGCATGTTTTTTGGATAACCGGTTAATGATTAAATACCAATATTAGCACCTTTTTAATGATTAATATAATTAATTAAAAATTCTTAATGAATTCACTAATTTTAATTACATGGTTATTTTGTTGTTTTTGATCATTTTCAATTATTTTGTACTTTTTTTAATTACATGATTAATATAATTATTTGATTAATTTCAGTCATCAATCAACCAGCCAACTATAGACAAAAATTAAGAATATTTAATAACTGCATAAATTATTTATTTCTTTTATTCTTATCCAAATCTCAAATGTTATGCTTTCATTATTACTTTTATAAAATTTTTAAAAGAAAGGACTGAAATATGCAAAGTTAATGAATTTAATTTAATTTAATGAAAAGTTTTATTTTTATTTAAGTTAACTCGAAAATGAACTAAAGTATTTATTTTTAACTAAATTAAATATTATTAAAAAAGATGAAAAATATAGTACAGTAAAACCCGCTTAAGTACCTCACGAAAAATGTCAGCTTTTTGAGGTACTTAGACGAGTTGGGTACTTAAAATAACCCGCTTAAGTACCTCGTTGCAGGTACTTAAGCGAACACCATTATTGGTGTAGTTACACCTTCTTGTTAACTTGCATTTGTATGTATGTAAATCCTTGATTAAAACATGAACATTTAATTAAGAATACGAAGCTTAAAACCAAGATCGTAACATTATTTAAACAGATAAACAAACAAAGAAAACTTTATTAGAAAATAGATAAAGCAAAGTATTTAATTTTTACAAGAGTTAAGTTCTTTAAAATTTCATTGATTATACATATTTATACATTCATACAAACAGTGTTGGACATATCATTTTGGATCAATTTCAGAATAATATTCTTTGCCACTTCTGTTTATTTATTAATTTTTACGATTTTTCAATTAAAATGTAGTCAATTCCCTTACCATATAAACCTAAGCTTAAGATTTTGAAAAACACTTACAAAAAAAATTCATCAAAATTTCAAACTTACTTAAGCGGGTTTCACTGAATTTTTTGTACCTGAAAGCTTTTACTTTTAATAACATTTAATGAAAAATGCATTAAAATTTATGATCGTAAATTTTAAATATTTATGTATTTATTTCTCCTTTAATTAATACTCGAAAAATTTAACACTAATTACACTATGCGACAGTCAAAATCGGGATGGGATGAAACCAACGGGAAATGTTATATCGGTCAAAAACAAGTTATACGTGGCCCGGCGTTTCGCTGGGTCACGGGGCTCTGCCTCGGATGACCTCTCTCTTCCCCCTTACTCGGGGCATTCTATGGAAGAAACACAAATTAATAAAAAAAACAATAAAATCTCTGTGCCCTCTAACAGTGGGCAACAGTCAGCAGTCTCAGAGGTGCACGCGATGCCCAACGAGATTGCTGAACAATTGGCGATCGCAGCGGCCGAACTGGGTGCAAATCCAAACGGCCAAGGCGCTCAACCCTCTCGGGACGCTGTAATGGACGAAATGGACTTTGATCCAAACGGCCTTCTCATCAACCCGGTGGCCATGGATGTCGATATTGCCAACATGGGCTCTGGTTCAAATGGCAACGACATCCAAATACCCACACATGGGCGTCGCCAGGATCGAATTTAGGGGGGGCCCAACATATAAAAAAATCCCAAAATTTTCATCTTTACACATTCATGTTTCTGGCATGCAGGGGACGATATGTACTTGCCGATTTGTTTTACAAAAATTATTTAAAAAGCAGACGTCTCGGTTGCTAAGGAAACCGGTTAATCGTTTCTGCAATTATTTCACATTGATTCTCTAAAACAAATTTTCGATGTATTCTTAAAATGCATAAACTTTAAGGTAAATTTTATAGGAAATTAAACTAACAATTTATTAAAACTAGTAGTAACCCCCGAAATGTGGGTGAGTTCTTAGCTCAAAATTTATTTAAAGAATTTCGTGAAATTAATCTTGTATTGCTAGACACCTGATAACCCAGGATAATTTTTAAGTTCTTAAAAGACATTACTCTACTCTAAGCTTCGTGCAGTGGGCAATGAGAAAACCGTCATCTTTAAGGTATAGTCCAACCTTTCACAATATCTGGTATTAGTCTTAATCTGAAACGCAATAATCATTGAAAATTGGCGCCGTTTATGGTGAAANATCGTTTCAGGATAATTTTTAAGTTCTTAAAAGACATTACTCTACTCTAAGCTTCGTGCAGTGGGCAATGAGAAAACCGTCATCTTTAAGGTATAGTCCAACCTTTCACGATATCTGGTATTAGATTTAATCTGAAACGCAATAATCATTGAAAATTGGCGCCGTTTATGGTGAAAAGCATTTAATATCACACTTTCAAACTAAAG
>NW_016161027.1:34444-35649 GCF_001687245.7 Rhagoletis zephyria
ATTATTTGCTTTCGTGAAATATATTACAAAACTATGAATAATACTTAATAACTTTTCCGAATCTCAATTCCACGGAAATATGGTTAATATTTTTCAATAGATTATATTACTCACTATGGACTTTTCTGCCGCTTTTTACTTTTTTGACAAACACGGTCAACTGCAACTGCAGCTTGCACTTTAGTTTGATATATAGCTCAATTCTGTGGCTGCTACAGATCGACCTAACTAAGTCGTATGACCTTCGGCGTAGCCAGGATGAAATTTAGGGGGGGGGGGGCTCGACTCTATTAAGCTGGCATTTCAGGGTACTATTTTATATATATATAAGGAAATTTTGAAAGTTAGGGGGGGAGGCTCGAGCACCCCCCTGCCCCTACCTGGCTACGCCCATGCTTATGACTGAGCAATTATATATAGATACTAAAGGCCTGAACTACAAAACATAGCGACATGTAACACATCATGCAAGTGCCAGTTTATATCATGTCGCTCATACATGTTTGAAAGTGATATATGAAGACATTGCCGAATAAATTCAAATCAAATCGTGCATCAAATTTATGCATGTCAACAAAAGGAACACATGCAACATATTCAGCATTATTTTACATTAGGGCTATTCGCGATTCGGTGCATAAGAGCTGACAAATTTATGCAATTGCAGAAATATGCCATGGATTGTGAGCGACCTTTATTAAACTGTCATTGTAAAACTTTTTTAATCAGCTGATAGAAATGTCAACCAGAGTTGCAATGCATAGCATTTTTATGCTATGGATTTTCGGTATTGCAAATTTGTCAAGCCATGACAAATGCAAATGCGTGTATTTTGTTTGTGTATTGCAAATAATTTGCAATACAAATTTGCAATGCAATGATGCTACGCCATTTGCACCGGATCGCGAATAGCCCTATTGTATATACGGGAAGAGATTTTCCGATTTTGCAAGCTCCTACTATAGTAAAATTTATTAAACAATTATCTAATTAAAAATCTATATACCAACGGTGAGCAAATGTGGCTCTTTTTACTTTTTAAAATACATATTTTTTTGCTGGGCATTCTTTTCCATGTGTTGTTTTTTTGTTTTATTCTTGTTGTTATTATTATTGATATTGGAACATTACCCGCAATTGGAGAATGAAAATTGGCTTTCTGACTTAATGTTCTTTACCGGTATGATGGAACATTTGCAAAACTT
>NW_016161027.1:35672-41007 GCF_001687245.7 Rhagoletis zephyria
TGTAAGAAATAAGTAATTATTCGTTTAGTCAGTGAACTGTGTCAGGATAAGAATTCAGGATTTGTTTTCTTACGTTTTCAATTTTATACTTTACTAGAATAGACCTGTATTCTGCGCTGGTAATATAAATTCTATAACCGGTAATTAAAGTGTCTGTAAATTTTTAAACCTTTTTCGCATTCTGTGCTCTCTTGTAACCGGTAAATTTGGTAACAAAATATTGCCCCGTGAAATATGCAATACAGGAATTTCCACAAATCTTCATAGCTGAGTAGCTGAATATTTTCACTGCATTACCAACGTACCTTGAATCGCGGTGACAAGAAGTGGTAACATTTTTTTGGTAATAAAATTTTCCGGTCACAAAATCTTCGGTAACATGCAGAATAGACCTGTTAATGTAAACAAAATTTCTATCAGCTGTTCGTCTAACTTGCAAGTTTCTGCAAATTTTCTGTTCGCGTACTATTTTGGATATTTTTCTCTTGTGAGAGAACAGATGATATTTCGCCGGAATTTCGCTGTTGGACATTTTTTACTGGAGATTATAAACGAACGTATCTATTGACTATCCAACATTTAACAGAATTATTACGAACGGCTTTAACTGACCTAAAACCAGATTTTGAAAATCTCGCCAAAGGGATCTTTTGAATTTTCTTTTATATCTGTCTTACGTACAATAAAATAATAATAAAATTAATGTTTTGCATTTCTAATAATAATTTTATTTAAAAATAAAATTTTTGTTTTTCTTGTTTTTTGTGGCTCTTTGTAGCATTTAGAACTTAGATGTGGCTCTTTTCGGCCTCGGCCTTGCCCACCCCTGCTATATACATTTTCATACAAGGCAGGATTAAACAGTATTAAAAATATGCTGCAGAAACACAACAGCAAACAACAGCTGAGCTAAGAAGCAATGATATGCTATAACAGTATGTATGTGCCCCTACGTAGCGACGCCCATGTACCCACAGACGAGGAGGAGGCGCTCTTATCGTCACAGCAGGAGGAAGCTAGTACTCCTAAAAGAAAAACTCTCTGGAGCAGGTAAAAAGCGCTACAAATTCTACCTCTCCAGAGGTGTCAGCGAAAGCGATGCCAAACGGCTTGAATTTATCACTAAGAACAATTTATTTATCCTTAACCGGGGTAATGAGCCGACCTTTGTCAATGCCACGATCCAGAAAATAAAGGTCGCGCCATTCGCGGACCGCCAACCCTCTCTTCGTCGATTTGACAGCATCCACCTAATCGCTGACGTCATAAAATACTTTTGTTTACATTCCCCGTTGCCAACTTCATGCTTTTCGCACCAAATTTAGTGGGTATTCAAAACGCGAAAATTTTTGAGTTTGGTGCTTGGCGCGTTTTTGGTGCTTTTGTTTTTAGTTTGAAGACACCAAATTAGAAAATCTTAAAAAAATGGAAGCAAAATTTATAGCAATCATAAGTGTGGTAAGCAACTTTACAAAAATTTAAACAAAATCATGGCACAGTGACAACCATAAGCGACAACAAAATATGTGGCAGCACCTTCAATCATGCCAGAATAAATCAACCGTCGTGCAAGAAACATTGATTTTTATTAATTTGGATCGGCATCCTTACAATAAAATTATGTATGCATATAAAGTCTATTAAAAACACCAATAAAAATTTGGTGCTTTTCCAAATTCAAAACTTGGCAATACTGCCTTTTGTCCGATGCTTCCTCTTTTTCTTGTCGAGTTCGTCTTGCTCTCTCATTCTGGTATTTATTGACGTTACGGCCAGTTGCTCTCAGCTCGATTGGCGCAATCTTGTATTCTATCATTCTTGTGTCAATGCTATAAGAGGGGAGGTTCTAGACTTGACAATTTCCTCAACTAGCTTGTCGACCTTTATCTCAAACTGGCATGTCTCAAATGAGGTATCTATGTCGGACCACCGGCATATTCGATTCGATATAGAAGCACAAAGAGTGACAAACCATATTTACAGAAATCCCAGAAAAACAAATTTCACATAGAGCGGGAAGTGAATGGTTCTACGGCACCAATTTCATCCGTCTATGAACTTGAGGACGAGGCGAAAAAGTTCCAAGATGTCCTCAAACAAGGTTTGGAAGAGAGCTGCCCACTGAGAACCAAGAAGTCTCAAAGGGATGTCCCTTGGTGGAACGATTCTCTCGGAAAACTAAGGAAAATAGCCAGGAAACTTTTCAATAGGGCAAAGTCAACAGGTGACTGGACCGCCTACAAGTCAGCCCTAACCGCTTACAACTGTGAGCTCAGAAGCATTTGCATCGATAACTTAAAGTTGTGATACACAATGGCTAGAGGCGTCGCACCATAGGCAAAACACGAGTTTTTTTTCAAAATCGTAGATCTTCGGAATGAAAATGTTTTTATCGTGAAGATAAATGATCATATAATATAGGAAAACTATAGAGAAGTTACAAAAACAATAACTTAACCCTCAAAATACCGTTCAAAATGTCACTTTTTTAATTTTGGATTTTGGCTCCCATTCCACTAGAAAACACTATATTTAATTCACCATTAGCACTGTTTCTGAAAGATTTCTCTTTATTTTATCTTAAGACTCGATTCTTGGGACATTGGATGCTGTACCCGAGTGGCCAGATTGGAAAAAGAAAAGCTACCTTTAAACTCTAATAACTCGTAAACTATCAGCTTTCACAAAAAAAATTATATAACAAAAATGGTTATACTGGTCGATATCTTTACGAAAGTGCAGCATTTAACCCTTTAATGCAGAGTCTGTCATATATGAAACGCTTTTTAACCCTTTCAAGGCAGAGGCAAAATGGTTCTTAATATGTTTTCAACGTACTTTTTATTTATTTTTATTTTTTTTTTTAATATTTTTATTTTTTTATTTTTTTATTTTATTTTTTTATTTTTTTATTTTATTATAATTTTACTATGGAAAAATTTTCTACGATTAATATCTACGTCAACATGAGAAAAAGCACGTTCAAAAGCATATTGAGAACCTTTTTCCTCTGCCTTGAAAAGGTTAAAAAGCGTTTCATATATGACATACTCTGCATTAAAGAGTTAAATGCTGCATTCCATTATCTCTTTTCTAAGCAAAGATCTACGATTTTGAAAAAAACTCGTGTTTTGCCTATAGTGCGTCGCCTGTGGGCATTCTTTCATATATGTATGTATGTGCCATTTCTACCGTTATATATTCTTTGTCTACTCGGTTATTCACTGGGGAATTCATGCTTTATTTAAATTTAAAAAATTAAATTACTACACCATTTTAATTAATTGGTGTGTAGTCCAGTTTTGTTTTGTAGAAGTTTCGTTAGTATACACTTCAGTTTTTACACATTGAATCTATCTGCATATTTATATATTTACGTGAATCTATTTACATTTATTTATGTACAAGTCTACAAAATCTTATTACTTATCAAGCGATTTTTAATCTTCGTTGCTTAACACACATTTTTTCAATTACATCATTATGTACCGCTAACATCGGTAAACCATTCAGCCGCCCCTTAATTGTATAAAAAGAAGGGACAAATAAGTTAGCATATTCAACAATTGAGTAGTCCACTTGCATAGTGCGCTATGTAAATTTTTTTTAGATTTTTAGTTTTTGGTGGGTTTCATGTCCACTAACAGCAGAGTGAAAAATGTTTCTATATTCTGAAAAAACTAGCATGAAATGTTAACAACTCTTGCAAAAGTCGCTATAATACTTATTTATACACTTTCGAATGTCTCCTCTTCGTATGAACTTAGAAAACTGCAAGAAAACGTGGTAGTTTCGGTGCCTAGTGGAAGAGGTCGCAAAAAAGAAGCAAACTAATCATGGGCGTAGCCAGAACGAAATTTAGGGGGGGCAGGGCCCATACAAAAAAAAATTCAAAACCAATAACTTACTTACTAAAAAATTGTTTATTATAGCTTAAAATTATTAACTTTTTACTGCGCATGTTTATTTTACGAGGAGGAAGCATCGAAAGCCTAACCCCGTCAGTGTAAGACTTTAACCCAAACTAAACTTCCTACCGTCATGTACCGTTCCCCTCTCGGTACCACCATCAAAGATTTCGTGGGGATTATAACACTGTGTGACCGATAAGGTTATAGATCTATTCTCTTCTTCTTCTTCTTGTATGGCGCTGTAACCGCCAAAGCGATTTTGGCCAACTGACGCCAATTGGAAATGCCAAGTGAAGCCAGAATACTTTCAGAGCTGGGGCGTCGGTGTCCATTCGAACGACATGGTCAAGCCAGTTGAGCCGCTGTATTTTAATTCGCCATATACCAGCACGGGCATGATGAGTGACTTATAGTGTGGTTTTCGTACGTCGAGAGGACTTTACTCCTGAATTGCCTACTCAGTCCAAAGCAGTACTTGTTGGCAAGAGCGATTCTGCGTTGGATTTCCATGCTGACATTATTATCGGTGATAATGCTGGTTCCCAAGTAAACGAAATTCTCTACTTTCTCGAAATTATAACTGTCAAAAGTGTCGTGGCCAAGGCGCGAATGTGCTGATTGTTTGTTTGATGACAGGGATACTTCGTCTTGTCCTCGTTTACTACCAGACCCATTCGCTTTTCTTCCTTGTCCAACTTGGAAAAGCCAGGACAGGCTTCGCTTTTTTTCTTACCGATGATGTCAGTGTCATCGGCATAAGCCAGCAATTGTACGCTCTTGTAGTAAATTGTTCCTGAGCGGTTCAGTTCTGCAGATATTATTATCTTCCCCAACATCAGATTAAAGAAGTCACAGAAAGAGAGTCGCCCTGTCTGAAACCCCGTCTAGTGGCGAACGGCAACAGAGCAGAGCTGGTGGTATTGCTCAAGGTAATTTTTCACAGCCGTATGAGTTTTGAGGGGATATAGGAAACTCCTTTTAGTGCTGTCGAAAGCGGCTTTAAAGTCGACATATAGGTGGTGAGTGCCGATCCTTTTCTTGCGGGTCTTTTCCAAGATTTGGCGTATTGTGAAAACCTGGTCTATGGTAGACAACACATTCGATAAGGCCTTGCAACGTATGCTTAGAAGGCTGATCCCGCGGTAGTTGGCACGCATGGCGCGGTCGCCTTTCTTGTGGTTTGGGCAGAGCGCAATTGAATTCCAGTCGTCGAGCATGCACCTTATTACCTCCTTGCCATCGTAATTAAATAGCTCAGCTGACAGGCCGTCAGCTCAAGCAGCTTTGGCACTTTTCGTCATAGTCAGGCGCNCACAGCCGTATGAGTTTTGAGGGGATGCCAAATTCTGATATAGCGGCATATACGAAACTCCTTTTAGTGATGTCGAAAGCGGCTTTAAAGTCGACAAATAGGTGGTGAGTGC
>NW_016161027.1:41090-45550 GCF_001687245.7 Rhagoletis zephyria
GAAAGAGAGTCGCCCTGTCTGAAACCCCGTCTAGTGGCGAACGGCAACAGAGCAGAGCTGGTGGTATTGCTCAAGGTAATTTTTCACAGCCGTATGAGTTTTGAGGGGATATAGGAAACTCCTTTTAGTGCTGTCGAAAGCGGCTTTAAAGTCGACATATAGGTGGTGAGTGCCGATCCTTTTCTTGCGGGTCTTTTCCAAGATTTGGCGTATTGTGAAAACCTGGTCTATGGTAGACAACACATTCGATAAGGCCTTGCAACGTATGCTTAGAAGGCTGATCCCGCGGTAGTTGGCACGCATGGCGCGGTCGCCTTTCTTGTGGTTTGGGCAGAGCGCAATTGAATTCCAGTCGTCGAGCATGCACCTTATTACCTCCTTGCCATCGTAATTAAATAGCTCAGCTGACAGGCCGTCAGCTCAAGCAGCTTTGGCACTTTTCGTCATAGTCAGGCGCTAGGATATCGACTCCATCGTCATCGACTGGGACCTCGGGTTCGTCTTCTCCACTTCTTTCAGTGCTTCTGCCATTCAAAAGGGTCGAAAAGTGTTCCCTCCATAATCTGAGTACGTCACCAACACCGAATTGCACTCCTTTACGTGGAAAATGTAGTAGACGTCGCAAGGCTCAACGCTTACCTTCCTCGCCCCATCCATCGCATTTCGTGGATGGCGGTGATGTCAGCCTTTATTTTTCCCTAGGACATCAACCAGCCGGGCAGAGACACCATCCCGATTAAGGGTTCGGATATTCCAAGTGCATACCCTAAAATCATATTCCTTCCTATGTTTGCCGTGATCGTCATCAAAAGAAGGGGGTATCATCCGAGGCATGTGTTTTTTTTCATTGGGCAAGGTTTTAACGTAGCGGGACCCAAAGCCAGCGCACGCCGGTCACTCCCAGTTGAATGGCAGTCAAAAGCTTTGCAGTACTGGGAAATGTACAAAACATAGTGGACAAAAGCGAATATCTCAACTAAACCCTGATGTATTTTTTAAATTCATAGCTCCACATACCTGTATAGTAAACCAGTCGTTATTCAAAATAAAAAATGTAAAAAAATAAACTTTTTCCCGTATACTCTGTAATATTCCTCCGCAATTTTGTAAGGTAAACTAATAATTTATAATCATATCTTTGCAGCGAAATTTCTTCTCTTAAATTATATACATAGGTATGTATTCACATTTTCAAAATGTGTTCTAAGAACAAAAAGTGTTCCCAACCAGATCAAAGAATAAATAATGTGCAAAGTCCACTAGAGCCTTAGGAACGTGAAAATTTATATGGTTTAGCTAGTAATAATAATAGTAATAAAAACGATGAACATGTAAGTGATAATGAGCAAATAGCAGCGNATACGCTTAGAAAAGACACACACATAAAGACAAAGTAATAAACAATTAACCCCGAAATTTATTTATAGTTTCCGTTCAATCCATTTTGGCTCATTGTCGACTGCAGCCAGGTTTTTACCCTTTTTAAATGGAAGTGCTTTGAACATAGAGAGAATAACTTGATACAGAACCGGATGATCCACATATCCACTTTTTAAATCAATTTACTAATTATTTTGTTAGCGTTGGGAGTATAATTTGTTATACAGAATATATATAGGAAAAATCTTTAAATTTAGGGGGGCCGAAATTATCAAGCAAGCATGTCGTGGTAATATATTTCAATATCTAGGCAAAAATTTGGAAGTTGGCTACGCCCATGAAACCAATCTTCCTATAGGAGAGAACGCGAAAAGGTAAAAAAAGCTAGCTATGTAAAAGTTACTGTTTCAAAACTTGCAATATTAAATTTTTAAATATAAAATATGCAAATCTACCATACTGCAATTTAATTTTTTTTAATGGTATTAAGCTGAGATCCCACGATTGCCGCAAATGCACCAATCTGGAACAATTTTTATTGTGCTGTATTGGAGCACAATAAAAAAATTGTCCCAATGAAATTCTGTAGAGTCACACGGTTGCCTCTTTTTATACAATTCTCATTGCCGTAAGTTGGCGAAAAGCAATATAGTGACAATAATTGCCCCAAACTTATCACACGATTGTTCGAGCATGCGGCAATTGTGACCATAAAGTGTTGCGCTGACCTCTAAATTCTGTTTTTTTCTCTGTTGTGTAAAAATGGCGTATTCTTAATAAAAAAAAAATAAATCAATTGCATCTGCTTTGTATATTGCGGGCTCATTTTGTGCAAATTTGTTGTTGTTTGAAAGCAAAGAAGCAAAAACTTGTGCCCAACGAAAACTCACGCATTTATTTAGAAGTTTGATTATATAGATTTTTTTATTTTTCGACGATAACTGCAACGTGCTATGTGGAGTTCAAGTTGCAACAGTTTTCTTTTTAATTTTGTTACGTAGAGGTTTTTTTATTCATTACAAGTAAAATTGGTACAAAAGAGTTATGTTTGTTTAAATGAAAGCTGCGAATTTACATAATTTATGTTTGGAATTAAATTTTATAATTATATGTACAGCTCGCAACAAAAGATAGCACCTTAACATTTTGATCAGTCTTGACTTTTTTCATCTGTTGTTTAATGTAAATTTTTTCCTATAAAACCATAGCTCATTGTCTAGTAAAAACCACATAAGTCCAAATTCCAAACTTTATACAAAAATTATAAACATTTCTTAAAATTTTGATCACAATTCAATGGTTTTTAATTTGGGTTTCTAGAAAAAATTTTGTTTTGCAGTTTACAAAGTAATTTACAGAGAAGAAAGTGCATAATACCGTCAGCTAAAAAAATTATCAAAAATCAACAGGATCTTTTAGCAACTTCAAACCTCCACCTTATTGTACTAAATTTTAATGAGCTACAAAACTAAATAACCATTTTTTTCTAGAAATCCAAATTATAAACCGTGGGATTGTGTTCAAAAGTTTAAGAAATTTTTATAATTTTTGTATAAAGCTTGCAATTTGGATTTATGCAGTTTTTGTTAGACAATGAGCTATACTTTTATACGAAAATAATGAAGATTAAATAAGTAGAAGAAAAATAGTCAAGACTGGTCAAAATGTTGAGGTTCTACTGCTTTGTCGTGGACACATGTTTGTAAATAAACAAAAGAAAATATGGGCTTTTTGAGTTATTTATTGCAAATTTTATTATTAATGCTAGTATACAACGAAAAAGTGAGTAAATTTAATAAGCACAACATTTGTTGAGTTTATTTTTCGTTAATTTGCTATTAATCTCCAGTTTGTTTATTTTAGTGTGTGCTGACTATGGTTGCCGTATGACATTTTTCGTTTGTACCATAATTTTCGTTTAAATATACCAAAATAGACTTAAATGCAGCATGCTGATATATTTTTTTGCTGAAGTTTTCGGTTTTGGTAGGTTGATTGTTGAAATGAAAGTTTTATAATTTTAAAGCTACATCTGTAGCTATATCTATTAAATTTTTTTTTGGATCAGTGATGGGTGTTTGGAGGAGATACTCTTGTTTTTGAATGCGTCACCATGTGATATCACAAATAATTATGGGAAAAATAACTTATTAATTCCGATATAATTAATTTGTATTTAAAAAGGCTTTTCTTATGCAAAACTATTCAATTGTATAAAAAGCCAAATCTGGGGAAAATGTACCAAGCAGAAAATAAATTGCTAAATTAATCACCAGTGGCAACTGTGCAAGTGATCAGCTGTTTCGAAGGTTGCAAGTTTTTGCAAATTTTGCGTTCTCGTACTTCCGTTGATATTTCGTCTCTTTGAGAGCGAATGCTGGTAAATTCTCAGAACTTTTGCTGCTGGAGAATTTTGTCCTCTCAATATGAGTACACACATTATTATTAATATTACTAGGGCACCCGATTGAGACAATACAAAGGTTGCGCCGATCTCGGACCGCTATTCCTCTCTTAACGAATTTGACAGAATCTTTGTTTGTATGAAGTCACACTTCTGCAACTTGTTTACGTTTTCCTTGCAACATTTTTTCTTCTTCTTCCATTTTTGCTCACGTTTTGGCATTTCTCTCTCGCAATTGCACCAGTGTGACGTCACACAAAAGTTATTCTCAAAAATCCTCTCTGATCGGCGCAATCTTGTATTCTATCATTCTTGCATTACTAAGTACGGTTCAAATGCTAAATTAAAATCGTCCACTTTAAGAAGATTGCATTCTATAAAAAAAAAGATTTATAAGACACGTGGTCCCTTAAAAATGTATTCATTAGGCCCACTGTAATTTAGTTAGTTTAGTTACGTGGTAAAATTACTCTGAGTGCAGTGAAAGCGAGTCACTCAACCTTTTAGCTACGCGGTAAAATTACTCTGAGTGCAGCGCGATCGAGTCACTCAGCCTTTTAGCTACGCGGTAAAATTACTCAGAGTGCAGTGAGAGCGAGGCACTCAAACTTTTAGCTACGGGGTAAAATTACTCAGATTGGATCGAGCGCAAGACATTCCTGCGTATATATGTCCT
>NW_016161027.1:45575-56260 GCF_001687245.7 Rhagoletis zephyria
CGTAAACAAGTTGCACAAGTGTGACGTCATGCAAACAACGATTCTGTCAAATTCGTTAAGAGAGGAATAGCGGTCCGAGATCGGCGCAACCTTTGTATTGTCTCAATCGGGTGCCCTAGTAATATTAATAATAATGTGTGTACTCATATTGTTTTCCTTGCAACATTTTTTCTTCTTCTTCCATTCTTGCTCACGTTTTGGCATTTCTCTCTCGCAATTGCACCAGTGTGACGTCACACAAAAGTTATTCTCAAAAATCCTCTCTGATCGGCGCAATCTTGTATTCTATCATAGGACATATATACGCAGGAATGTCTTGCGCTCGATCCAATCTGAGTAATTTTACCCCGTAGCTAAAAGTTTGAGTGCCTCGCTCTCACTGCACTCTGAGTAATTTTACCGCGTAGCTAAAAGGCTGAGTGACTCGATCGCGCTGCACTCAGAGTAATTTTACCGCGTAGCTAAAAGGTTGAGTGACTCGCTTTCACTGCACTCAGAGTAATTTTACCACGTAACTAAACTAACTAAATTACAGTGGGCCTAATGAATACATTTTTAAGGGACCACGTGTCTTATAAATCTTTTTTTTTATAGAATGCAATCTTCTTAAAGTGGACGATTTTAATTTAGCATTTGAACCGTACTTAGTTATTTACAATTATTATCGATTTTTATCTTTATATATATATATATATATATATATTTATTTATTTTTTTTTTGTAGTGATAGCAAGAAGAACGAAACTAAGAACTCATTGAAATCCTTTAGCGTAAGAATAAGAAAACAAAGGTTTATGAAAAGGAGTGAAAATTTAACAGCATACAGATATGCATATATTTTACAATAGTAGACAAAGCGAAATACTCTATATATACTGTATATGTAAGTACGTAAGTTATATATCTTATGTAGTTACAAACAGTATTTATTGTAAATAAAAGTACTCAAGTTAATAATAAGGTGGGGTTTTTTTTTTTTTTTCTTTTTATAACTTCCTTGAGAATTTGCGTCCTCCTCGGCTGGCCAGACGATGGGATGAATTCAGGTCGCTGTGAAAAATTTCATGTTTTTTTTTTTAATATTAAGCATTCAAATCAAAATTTTCACCACTTTGGTTCAAATATATATATATATATATATATATACATATTATATTTGGTTTTCTTCTCTAACGTTAAAAATTTTTTTTTGTTCTTGTTGCTTTCACTTTACATAAATTTTCAAGAATTTTTTTAGTGTGGATCCGAAAGACGTCTCTAAATTCAGATTCTTTGTCCGGAGGCAAAAATACTCCTGGCTACGATTCTCCAAAGTGGACACGTTCGATCCTCGTGTTTTCCACGTGGAAGTTTAAAGTCGGCCTGCTTAGAAAAATCTCGTTTAATGTCCAGACAGTTGATCTTCACGCCATCAGCTCCAAAATAAAAAAAAAAACGAAATTAAAACCCACGCTTGAGTTGAGCCCTTTGACGGTCTCTCAAAAATTTGGAGATAAGCTCATATTAAAAAGAACTACTTCTCTGGCTGCTAGTTTTCAACCATAGCAACACAGGAAGTTTTGCATTGTTATGCACTGCAAAAATTTCTGGAAAATGGTTGGCTTACTATCCAAATTACGTTTTATTATTCCTAGACATTTGAATATCTTTTCCATGAAATATACCTTTCTTATTGCCTTTCTTCCAATTCAAAATAGCAGTTACCTACTCGTCTTACTACTCTTGCCTTTATACATTTCGGTTCAAGCTTGGCATTGAAGTTTCCTATTATGCTTTGAGCAAAGTTTCTATGATAGACTTCTTGACCGGGTAACAAATTGATAGGAGAGGAACGCAAGTTGTATTTTGTTTTGCTAGATTCATACGATCTACGAATATTTTCCTGTAAATTCGCTGAAACGGTCTAGATGACTTCGGTTGTTCACCCATAGGGGGTCGCAAAATTTTATTTGGTGATTTCGACTGCATACAAACATCACACTTTGAAATGATCTTTTTAATCGGTCAAGCGTTTTAGCCATCCCTCGCGCGAGTGATAACATCTTTTTTTAACTCGTCAGGGACCCATAGTTTCCAACTGGATGCTTCTGCTACCGCATCGCCATTTGCAAACTCCGTTCTTTTATAAATAAAGTTGTCGATTATTTTTAGGTCAGGATGCTTAGATACATTTTCAAGAATGTGTTTTCGTAGTTTCTCATAACTTTCCGAAAAAGAGGGGAATTCAAGTCTATCAACGGAATTGGGAACGAATCCTCGATGACTTCTTTTCTAGAAATTTCTTCTAACCGTGATAGCGCATCCGGTACAACATTTAAACTACCACGACGGTGTTCTATCTGAAACTCGAAACTCTGTAACTTTAATGACCATCGTGCTAATCGTACGTTTAGGTCGGATTGACGCATTAGCCACTGAAGACTGGCATGATCGGTTATCACTTTGAAAGGATGTCCTTCAACATATTCGCGAAATTTATAGATACTCAACAAGGCTGCTAGACACTCTAATTCCGTGATGGAGTAACTCTTTTGCGCGCGGTTTAATTTGTTTGAGAAATAAGCAATGGGTCTATCAACACCTTCGACCTCTTGCGCAAGGACCCATCCAACACCGGAAATAGAAGCATCGCATTGTATAATAAAAGGAAGTGAAAAATCCGGCGTGACAAGCAATGGAGCAGAAGAAAGTTTTTCCTTAAGAGTTTGAAAATCAGTTTGGGCCTCACTGGTCCATTGAAAAGGGCGTGTTTTAGATGTCAGGTCGGTTAATGGTGCTGTTAAATCGGCATTGTTCTCAATAAAGCGTCGGTACCATCCCACAAGGCCAAGAAAACGGCGCATTTCTCTGGCACTCCTAGGAGGTTTGATATCCATGATGGCTGATACCTTTTTGGGATCCGCTTTAACAACACCATCTCCAACGACATACCCAAGGTACCGTACTTCACGTACACAAAATTTGCATTTTTCAATGTTCACAGTCAAATTAGCTTTTCGCAAGAGCTGCGCAAATTCAGTTAGCAACAAAAGATGCGAATCGAAATCTACCGAAATTAAAAGCAAATCGTCCAGATAGACGAAAGCGCAATGTTTCAGATTCGCGGGTATTATCATGTCCATCAGACGACTCATGGTCATAGGAGCATTACAAAGCCCGAAAGGCATTACACAAAACCTGTACAAGGGACGGTTCGGAACTGTGAAGGCAGTCATATCGCGCGAATCTTTATCCAATTCTATTTTCCAAAATGCGTTTTTCAGGTCCAGGGATGACATGTACCTAGCTTTAGGCAATCGACTGAAATTTCCATTGATTTTGGGCAAAGGAAACGCATCTTTAACTGTAACGCTGTTAAGTTTCCGGGCATCCAAACACAGTCTCACCTTGTCCGACTTCTGCACAATGGCCATTGGACTACTCCAAGAATATTTGTTTTATTTTTTTTTATTTTTTAGAAATTTGTACAATAATAAATTATTAAACAAATAAATGAAAGGCAGCGCTAGCAGCAAGGGCCTTCGGCTGTCTGTAAGCTTAAGGTAAGGTTAGCTATGAAAATGTTAATGGATGTTAGTTACAAATTATCTTTAATATTATATATACTTTAACAAGTCAGTCTCCTTCAGAAATTTGTACATCTTTACAACGTTCGTGGTTGTATGTGTTGAATTGATGCCGGCTCATCACAAAATGGGCACTTACTGATTGGAACACGTTGTAGGAGATGTGCGTGCGTGATAATTGTGTGGCCCAGGCGTAGGCGAAGAAATGGCTTAATTGTTGAGAGAGCCAAGTCGGCGGCGAAGGTGGGTTTCTTTCGGCAGCGATTGATAGCAGAATAATGATGAGCGTAGGTTTTCCAACTGTCAATTTGCATCTTGCGCCTTTCGTTTGCAACTGCTGTCCAGATAATTTTTTTTGATATGTAGTTAAACATTATACTTGGTGTTTTTGCAACATTCTTGGCAGCAGTGTCGGCGTTTTCATTTCCAATGATTCCTGTGTGCCCTGGTAGCCACATAAGTTTGATTTTTTGGGGTGTGGCTGTTAAAGTGTTGCGTATCGCTGAAACTTCATTCTGGTCATTAGATGGACATTCGATGGCGTCGATGCATGAGTTACTGTCAGTGCAAATAATAAACTTGCCTCTGTGCAGCTTCGCATAGGTGATGGCTTCGAGAACAGCGGAGACTTCGGCAGTGAACACGGAGCATATTGGGTGGAGGAGACCGTGTCGAATAATTTCTCCATTTTCTTTTGTTACAGCAAATGATGTGTTGTCGCGGGTTTTAGAGCCATCCGTAAACAAGAAATTCCACCCTTTTTGGCTGTAAGATAATTTCTCTTTCGCATACATTGCCTTGTATTTTTCTTTGGGCGTATTTGCTTTTGGGAGTTGCAATGTTTTAATTGTATGAGGGATGTTGTTAATCATCCACTGTGGACTGTTAGTGGATATTCTTGGCCTTGATGTAGGTGGAATCCCAAGTAGTTTAAGGAATTTCAGGGTCCGACAGATTACTGGCAGGAGTTTTGGCTCCCGTTTTCTTGACATCGCGTTGCTAACGTCTTTTGTTAAAAGAGTGTTTGGAGTGAATAGCAGTTTTGGGGGTAAACGACGGCTGCAATCGATTGCTCTTTCGGCGATTGTGGGCAAGCCAGTCTCCGCAAAGAGATTTTTTAGCGGTGTTGTTGGGAATGCTCTTATGCTTCTCCGTATAGCCACATGATAAGGCGTAGAGAGTTTGTTGATCGCAGATGCGGTACAGTTGCCATAGAATGGAAGTGCATATTCAACCTTTGAGAGTATTACGGCTCTGGTAACGTTGACGAGAATGGCTGGATGAATGTGGCTTTTCTTCGATGTTAGATATTTTATTATATTTAATCTTGTCAAGAGACAGTCTCTAACGTATTTGCAATGAGATTTAAAGCTATATTTAGAGTCGATTATTAATCCGAGAAATTTAAGTTCATTAACAGGACTTATATTTAGGTTAGTAGAGAGGTTAGTTAGATTAGAACAGTTTATTTTTCTGCAAATGTGCAGGAGTTTTGTTTTTTCAATAGATAAATTGATACCAGCAGACAGCGACCATGATGTTAACTCTGCTAAAATTTCTTCGAAGATTTGAGTGACTTGACTCAAATTGTTACACTTTGTGTAGAAGACTACATCATCGGCGTAAATCTGACATTGAATGCCGCAGATGTTTGTTGTTCGGAGAACAATTTCATCAAAGGCCATAATAAATAGAAATGCAGATAATGGTGAACCTTGTGGGGTGCCGTTTTCCAAAGGAACAATGTTGGAGAGGAATCCGTTTATTTTGACTCTACATTTCCTATGCTGTAGAAAATTTTTAACGAATTTTTTTATTTTTGGACCCACCTTCCATGTGTCCAGTTGTTTCAATATTATGTGTATGCCGATACGATCAAATGCTCTTTGAAAGTCTATAGCTAATAAAGACACATGGTTTTTAGAGGATAAAGCGTTTGAAATAAAATAGTCTAGGTGTAGTAGCGCGTCCATGGTACCAAAACCCTTTCTGTAAGCGATTAACAATAATTTTTTCTAGTAGCTTTCCTAAACAGGGAAGCAGCGAAACTGGCCTATAGCTGTTTACTTCCGAAGGAGATTTGTTGGGTTTTAATATTGGAACAATACATGCTGTTTTCCAAAATTGTGGGTAGGGTCCGCTATCTAAAATGCGATTGTAGAGGTTAAGAAGTCTACTCTTGACTGAGTTCGGCAAGTTCTGAATAATAGGGTATGAAATCTTGTCAAGGCCTGGAGAGCTTCCCTTAACTGTGGAGAGGGCAAATTCGAATTTTGTTGGGAGGATTTTGGACTCAAGTTGCTTAGCTGCAAGGGATAAGGAGTAGGAAATTGGTGGTTCTTGGTTTAGACATTCGGCTTTTAAGTTGCGGAAAGTGTTTGAAAAAGATGAATCAGACGATGACATGGAGAGGTGCGAAGCGAAATAGTTAGCAATAGCATAGGGGTCGGAGAGTGGTCCGTTCGGGGAATCAATGCACGAAAAGGATGATTGTCTTGGAGAACCAGCAAGTATTTTTATATCATTCCATATTTTTTTAGGATTTGTTGAAGGGTTGATACTAGCGGTAAGTTGTTCAAATGCTTTTCGTTTTGCTGTTTTAGCGTTCCTTTTAAATTTTGCGTTTGCTTTTTTGTATCTCAATAGATTTTCTGTTGAGCGAACAGATTTGTACTGACGCCACAAATTCTGCTTGGTTACTTGGAGTGTGGATAGATCAGAGTTCCACCAAGGGACGGTTTTTTTAGATCTAATTGGTTTGGTTTGTGGAATGGTGAAATGAGCTGCCGAACTGACTCCTGGTTTATGTTAGAAGCAAGTGGAGAGGCTGCACTGATTTCGTCGCAAACGTGACTAAATTTCTTCCAGTCGGCTTGGATGGATTTGGACCTGGATGTGGATTTAAAAGGGGGCTGGTTGTAGCTTGAATTTATTTGCGTTAGCATAGGGAAGTGGTCGCTTCCATGCAATGAGTCTAGGACTTTCCACTGGCAGTTTGGTGCAAGGGTTGTGGAGCAGAGTATAATGTCAACATTAGAGAAGGTGCGGTGGGTCAAAAAGTGGGTGGGCGAACCATCATTTAGGCATATGAAGTTGGATAAGACTAAAGCGTCTTCGATTTTTTGTCCTCTAGCGTTCGTGAATTCAGATCCCCAGATAGTGCTCCAAGAGTTAAAGTCGACTCCAACAATGCACTGAGTGCTGAATTGATTTAGAAGTTGTGAAATATCTGAGGCTGAGAATATTTCTCTGGCATGAATAGACGAGCAAACTACTACCAACTTGTTTGTAGTATTGAGTTCAATCGCTAGTGCTGAGAAGTTTGTTTGAATAGGTGATAGCTTGTGTTGAATATTTCTTTTTACTAATATTGCAATTCCTTGCTTTTTGCTAGTAATTTGAGGAAGATTGTAAAAATGTCCTATGTAACTTTTGGGAGTGTGAACGATTTGGTTATGAGGTACGTGGGTTTCATTTAAAATAATTATAGATGGCGAGTAATACTTAATAAGAATTTCAAGTTCGTGGTAGTTATTAAGATAACCATTCATATTCCATTGCAAGATTGATAACATGCTAAACAACAAGAGATATGAAATGCAGAAAGGAAAAGTAGTGGGAGAATAAATACATGCATACGTCACGCATGTGACTTCTTTTGGCATTCTGCGGGCAGAGTGCAGGTAGTCAAATGCTGAGAGAAATGCATGCATTACATTTCGAAGTCACTGTCGCGATCAGCGATGCTCTTTGGCTCAGCTAGTACTGAGTCGGAGAGCATTAGACCACCACAGTCGTTATTTGTAGGCGAGGGAAATGTATAATGGTTACTTAAAGTGGGGGTGATGGTTGTGGGGTTGTTGAATGAGAAGAGTTTGGTTGAGGTGGGATTAAAACGTGTGGTAGGTAAGTTGGCGATCGAGACTTTTGAGGTTATATTGGTTGTTGTTGTAGTCGTGCTAGAAGCGCGTGAAGAGGCGATAGATTTATTGGAGTTTGTGAGCTAGTGACGGTTAAGGTGTCATTTGAAGAGGTTGAAATTTTTGTTATTATTTGCGGTGAATTTTCTGTTTTTTCGATTTCAGAAGGTTTTTGTATTTTGGAAGCTGTAGTGGATGTGTTGTTGGTGGCTGAGTGAGCAGGTAGTGAAATTATCTTTGAAAAGGGTGTGAAAGGAGTGTGGAGGGAATTTCGAGCTCTGTATTTGGCTGTCGCTTCACGCATGCTGCATTTGTCGATGGTTTTTATTTTTAGGATTTCTTTAGCTTGCATAAATTTAGGGCAGGTGTTTGCGGAGGAAGGGTGTTCGCCTGAACAATTGACGCACATGGTTCTTGAGCATTAGCTGCTATCGTGTGGAGGGAGACTGCAGTTTACACATGTAGGAAGGCCTTTGCAGTATTTTACTGTATGTCCGAGCTTTTGGCAGGTTTTGCAGCGCATCGGGTTGGGGTAATAGGGACGTACTGATATTTTTCGCCAGGCTACATCAATTGTCTCAGGTAGCTTATATGCTTCAAAAGTGAGAAGCATTGCGCCTGTTGGGATTATGACACCTTCAACTTTCTTTTGAAATTTATACACTGAGCTTACTCCATAATCGTCGAGGCCTTCAATAATTTCTTTTTCAGGCAAGTGGTTAAGAAATGGTGCGAATATCGTACCTTTCACTGAATTTAGATGCTCGTGGTAATTGACAGAAATTTTACAGATGTTAGAGAGTGTTTTCGTGTTTATGAACTTTTCAGCAGTTTTTTTATTTTTAACCAGCAAAAGAAGACTTCCGTCGCGCAGCTCAGAGATTGTGTTTACATCTTTGCTAATACCTAAGATGGCTTTATGAACTGCAAAGCATGAAAAACGTGAAAGTGGTATTTTGTCGTCTAGTGATTTGAGCACTATGTATTTTGGATCATCGTTTTTTGCAATGTGAATGGGGGGGAGCTCAGGGAAAGTTTCATGAGATTTGTTGGCTTTTTTCCGTTTTGTATGAGGACTAGAGGATAGTAGGGCGAACCTATTTTCCCCTAGATTGTAAGCCCCAGGGGGCATTGTGAACACACTTCACACAACCACTTACAATTAAATATGTATGCACTTTTGTTCAACGATAATTGATGCACTAGAGAGCGTCACAAAGTAACGAAAGATATATGCCGAAACAGACAATAAGCGAATACTGATATCACACCAAGAAAAGAGTGAACGTTCGCACACGTCAGAGGTTAGTCGGTGACTTACTCCAAGAACGATTTTGAGGAGCTAACTCGATAACACCTAGCTGTAGCATTCTATCAATTTCAGTGTGCAGCTTCTTCTCTACGGCAGGGGATACCGAAAAATACCTCTGTTTTACCGGCTTAGCATCTTTCGTAATTTCAATGGTATGTTTTAGTAGTGGAGTTCTACCTAGCCCTACCTTTCCAAAGGACGGAAAAAGAGAGATAACGTGGGTTAAACGACTGTGTTCTGATGGACTCAAAACATGCATTTCCGGAACATTTAGGATTTCTTTTTCTTCATTTGAAAAGGACTCTAAAATTGTATTCATCAAGTGAAAGTTATGGAAAAAGTCTTCACCTAAGTACATGTCTTGATGCAAATCCGGAATTATAAAAATTTCTAAAGGTTTGGACACTCCGTTAAAGGTAATTTCTGCTATAACACTACCTGGTACTTTATAGGTCTGCCCACCAGCTGCTTCTATTGACTCATGCAACACTTTGAATGGAAGTTTTCTTTCGAGAAAGTTTCGTGCGGCTTCACCACTTATGCAAGAAATTGTTGCACCGGAGTCTAAAAGAGCTTATATGTATGTCCATATTGAACAACGTTATTTTGAGGTACGGACGATTATCGTGGTTATTTAAAAGAATAGCTGACAAAAACTTGGAACAATTTCTTCGATTGTTTCTGATTCTGCCCCAAAAGGATCTCATGCGAAGAGCCGAACGTTTGGGTTTTCTTCGTGATGTTTTGACAACTTCACTGACTATGGAATTGCAGAACAATCGCGCTCGTACAGTCTCATAATTAGAAAGTCTTTTGTGGTAAGGTAAAATATGGTGAAAAAGTGGTTGTGATTTTAAAGAACATTTTCTAGTGACTGGGTTGGAAAGAATTTTTACTAATTTATCTGAAGGCGTATTGATGTTTTCTTTATCCTTATGCTTTAATTCTGTTTTGAGCGTAGACGCGGATTGTCTACGCTCTCCGTCAAGTTTCCCTGCGGCTTACAATTAGCACATTTCGGTTTGAGAACATTTTCTGTACCACAGCCGTAACAAAATATTGTACGTTCCTCTAGACCACGATTGAGAGAATACAAAGGTTGCGCCGATCTCGGACCGCTATTTCTCTCTTCACGAATTTCACAGAATCGTTGTTTGCATGACGTCACACTTGTGCAACTTGTTTACGTTTTCCTTGCAACATTTTTGCTTCTTCTTCCTTTCTTGCTCACGTTTTGGCATTTCTCTCTCGCAATTGCACCAGTGTGACGTCACACAAAAGTTATTCTCTAAAATCCTCTCTGATCGGCGCAATCTTGTATTCTATCATTCTTGCCTGTAGACTAGCGGGCATAATGTGCACATACGGGCAAAATGCCCAAACGTGCAAACCGCGGGCAAATGTGCGCACCGAAACAGAAAATTTTGCGCGAATTGCATCTGTATGTGTGATCGGAATGAGAGAACAAGTATATGTGAGTACTCCCAAATGTGAGACCCCATGGCTGCCAACTTTCCTAAAAGCACCAGAACTTGGGACAAATCAAAACATCAAAAATTTTTAATATGCATCTATACTACATTAGTGATCGGTCCAAGATATAAGTATTGTTGTATTTATCAAAAACCAAAATAAATAGTAACGCACTAATAACGATTTTAAACTTTTATAGAACCAATTGAATTTTCACTTTAATTCAATCAAGATATATATTTTATTTGAAACAATGCATTTATACACATATGTATGTACATACTTATGTNCCAAATGTGAGACCCCATGGCTGCCAACTTTCCTAAAAGCACCAGAACTTGGGACAAATCAAAACATCAAAAATTTTTAATATGCATCTATACTACATTAGTGATCGGTCCAAGATATAAGTAT